>NC_039360.1:28329108-28522574 GCF_003573695.1 Papaver somniferum
TGGGTTTGGCGGTGTTGGGTCTGGTAGTGGGTCCATCCAACTGGTTGGGTTCGGGTAGGGGCCTGGGTGTAAGTGGGTCCAGCCAACTGGTAGTGGGTCCGGCTTTCGCGTATCAAAAAAAAAAACCCAGAATATATTCATAGGTTGAAGTTTTTAGGTCGTGAATGGTGATACTGTTATGGGTGTAACTTAATACATTGTAACTCTTCCTGACTGTTAGAGCATTGCTCGTCCGAACTCGCATGCGTTGCTATCTCAAGCATGTTTATCAATGTTAGTGATCAAAACTATAAGTCTTGATTTCTAGTCTACTATAGATAAGTCTCGGACTAGAACAAAAAGTGTAGTTTAGATAAAGAACTTCATGGTGATTCATCATACAAGAAGAAGAACTAATCAAGGAACCGGTGGAACTTCTCGACAAAAAGGTATGTGAAGATTTGAACTTATCTGTCACTCAAAAGTATATCTACTCTATCTCCTACTTCTTGAGACAAAAAGTCGTATGCTATATATAGACTTAGATTATACACATTTGGTATTTCCAGCCGAGTATACCTCGCCTATCTATATCTCGAAATATGTGTTGGTAAGCGTTTCGCTTCGACCATGTTTATCTTTACCTAGTGACGAAAGTCATGATATGTTTGAATCACTTTGAAAATTGCTTTGACGAGAAAAAGTGTAACAACTATATAACATCCTCTAAGAATATTTCAATGGTTGGAATGAGAGTTTAGATTACATAACCAATGATGGACACAAGTATTGTTGTGGAAACACATACGTGCATAAGTCCTATCCCTTGAACCAAAGTTTGCGAACTTTGTTGATCAAGAGAAACCGGAAGAATGGCTTGTTGTCAAATCTGCGAACTGTCGAACTTCTCATCCCGAGAAATTCTGCTGGGGTTGACAAACTTGTTGCTTGAGTACCAGTCCGCGAACCGGCGGAAAGTCTTTGCCGAAATTTTCTGCTGGAGTTTGTAAACTCTGCCCGGTTGCTTAAGTTTGCGAACCTAGTGTGCGCACTAAAGAAGGTTATATATCTGAAGATGATTTCTGAACTTAAACTTATAAAGACTAAGGAATGCAATTTGCAAACCGTAAATTTCATGAACCGATTCGAGTGAATCAAATCATCTTTGCTTTAATTGTGTCTTGTGTAGTACATAAGATTTCCTTGCAATTAAACAAATCTCTAACTAGTTCAATTGAGTCATTTGAACTACTTATGGTGAAGAAGAATATGGTTGGTATGAAATGCTCATATGGCTAACCTTTTGGTTAATTACAGTTGAACCAACAAATGTACACGTTTGGGTACGGTTAAAAAACCTAGAAGCGTGCATTTCATTTGTGTATAACAAGCTAAGTTTTCTATCTAACGGTTGAGAAATATTAGCTTGAATCTAAATCAGGTTTTCATCTAACGATGGATATTGTTTTCTTTGTGACCAAGGCGAAACCCTGATTTGAAATACTATATAAAGGAGACATCTAGTATTGTGGAAAACTAATCCCCACACTTCACGTGTGATACTAGTTTGCGCGCTAGAGTCGTTTCTCCTTTAACCTTTGGTTTTCTTCTTCTGAAACCAGGTTAACTACTTAAAGACTTCATTGGGATTGTGAAGCCAGACCGATACTACTTTTATCGTAGTCGTGTGATCTGATCTTGCATCTTCTATCGTACGAGTACAATCATATTGATTGGCTTGAGATTAATATCTCCGATAGGCAAGATATAAAAAGTAGTCACAAACATCTTCGTCTCATTGTTTATGATTCCGCAACATCTTGTTTCGCTACCATACGATTAAGATTGTTGTGAGGTGATTGATTTATTTAGCATGTTCTTCGGGAATATAAAACCGAATTATCAATTGGTTCCTGTTCACCTTGATTATTATCAAAAGACGGAAAAAAAACTTTAGGGTTTTTCTGTAGGAGACAAATTGATCCTTTGATAGACTTGTCTGTGTGAGACAGATTTGTTTATTGTCAAAGCCTGCGATTTTAGGTCGTAGCAGCTCTTAGTTGTGGGTGATATCAGCTAAGGGAATCAAGTGCGCAGTATCCTGCTGGGATCAGAGCCGTACGGAGTACAATTTTACCTTGGATCAGTGAGAGACTGATTAGGGTTCAAGTACAGTCCAGTCCGAAGTTAGCTTGGAGTAGGCTAGTGTCTGTAGTGGGTTAATACAATGTGTGTTCAATTTGAACTAGGTCCCGGGTTTCTGCATTTGCGGTTTCCTCGTTAACCAAATTTCTGGTGTCTTTGTTATTTCAATTTCCGCATTATATTGTTTTATCTTTATAATTGAAATAATACAGGTTGTACGTTAGATCATCAATTAGAGTAGTCAAACCTTTGGTTGTTGATTGTCATTAATTGATACTTGGATATTGGTCTTGGGTACCATCGAAGTTATTTCTTGTATTTGATTAGTACTCGCAGTTTCTGTTTGAGGAAATCAAATCAAGAGAGAGATACAAACTCGTTGATGTACTTTTAATTGATTGAGTTTTGTTGATTCTCTTAAAAGTATATTCGAGTTTGTCCATACAGATTGCTAAGCGAAATATTGGGTGTTGTTGTTAGATCCCCGCTTTTTCAATTGGTATCAGAGCAGGCAAACACTTTCAAGACCTCAAAAGTCTGTGTTTGTAGCGATATGACTCTATGGACAAGAGTACTATCTATGATAAACGCTTTACCGGAAATAAAAGTTCTATCTCATCTAACTCTACTAAAGAGAAGGGTTCTACAATCTCGAACATAGATGAACCTTCTGTACTGACGAGACAGACTAACACTGACATGTCTACTTCCGATTACCCTTCAAATGTGAGCCTCTCCATTAATGAACGGGATTCGGCTGAAGAGAGTGAATTGATTCTAAATCTTGTTAGAATCCAAGCTGATAGATTCAATCGGTTAAAGCACCATGTCAATGTTCTACTTGGTGTAATAAGAGATTGCAAATCCAAAGGTAATACTGAAGTCCATTCTTCGTGTACGTATCTTGAAGCTATCCTTAGAATATATGCCTTAGAAATTGAACATCGCCTGAGTAAGATCTCTATTCAAGGATGCTCAAAGAAATCTAATATTCCAAGTACTTCTGACACAACTAAAGATGGTTCATGCTCAGAAGTAAAAAACGAAAGTCCCTTCTAGTAAAACGGATGTGCCTGAAGTCACCATCACTCAAGGATGTTGCACATCAAATGGAGGGAAGAAATATTCTAACGATGATATTAAGATTGTACTATCTAATCATTTTGATGATAAGAAAGTATGTCTTGTCTATGAGACAAAGAGTTCTGTTAAATGAAAGGGAACCTCTAGGTTGAAGAAAAACTCCTTGGTTCAACTTCAACACACCTTAGACTTAATTCTTAAAGGTGTAACTGACATTCATATGACTAAACCAATCGGTTTTCCTACCTACCCTGTGTATGTTACCAGGAAAGTCAGTTCAATATGTTCCTCGAACATTCAAGAACAAAACAGACGTCTTAATAAACATAGTCTAAAAGAATATCGTGTCGTGGTCTCTGGAAACAACGCTGCTCCTGCTGAGAAAGGAATTTCATAAGAAAGAAGAAAAATTGATGAAATGAGAGATAATATGAAAAAGATAATTGAGGGGTATAAAGAATTTGTCAACAGGTTGTCTTCCTCCTCAAACCAAAAATCTTTTGGTAAAAACTCAAACTATGTCTCGTATTTTGATGACAGTAAGTTTTATGATAATTTATCACATAAAAAGGAGTCCCTCTCTAGATTCAGGAGGAAAAAGAGACTTGACCATAAACACAAATCTCTTGATGAGCTTGTGGCTCATACTTGTGCTAATTAATCACAAGGGTTGAAGAGCTTAATCATAAAAATCCTGTTGAGTAAGATGTGTTAACTTTCAGGTATACTTTTGGCATTTGCATCTGTTAAGTTGAGCTATCTTCTTATCATCCATAGCTAAGCTTTTTAATTGCAAACTTACTATGCTTAAAGTATTGTTTATGTCTAAAGTGTCTTCTCATTTTCGTTAGGAAGTCGTCTTTTGATTTGATTTTATTTTTTGCTACAACTTTGCTTTCCTGAGTTAAGGAATTTTTCGAGGCTTTTGTTGCAAAAATCCCCGTTGGGATTTATTTTTGGAGGTCAGGTTGTACTCGAACGGATATCCGTATTCTGAGACGAGTCAACTGTTTAAGAAAACCCTATAATCCCTTCCCTAAGAGACCCTTAATTATCAACCTATTGAGTTGCAAAAGTCACGTACACATACTCTAGGTTGGTTTCTGGGTTGTCAAAAATGTCTTCTTCTTCATCTTGCTATGGTGGTTTTGCAAGAGGATTCCTTGATAAATGTGTTGTTGAGTCCAAGAAGAAAAGAACCCTTGTAGATGAATATCATCCTAATGCTTCATGTTATTTTGCCTATATTCATGAGGATGTTGAAAAGCATGATATGATTTCTTCTGAAGTTGTTCATGACTTTCTTAAGTACTTTGGGGAAGCAAAACAAAAACTCATTGCTACTCTGAAAAGTGTTGACGCGCTGAAAATTGAGTTGGAAAAGGTTACCCTTGATCTTGGTCTCATAAAATCTCACATCAATGATTTTCGTAAAGAGAATCACCTCTCCGATGATGCAATGGATGCTGTCAATCACAAGCTCAAATACCAGTTGTCTCGTGAGGATTCTGAACCGTCCATATGATCTTAGCTCGTGTTCATAATAGCACTGGAGTCTATTTTCCTTTAGCTTGTTTTATTTGTTGTCTAGTATGTCTTCTTTTTTTTAGTTGGAAGAATAACTAGTGCTTAAATATCAATGATTGTGACTACACATAGCTATTATTTTTCATCTTCTTGTTCTTTTTTAGGTTTATTTGGTTTAAATTCTAAAAATATTTTGAGGATGATGGTTTGCAGTATTTAATATTTATGATTTTTTATGGGATATTGGTGTTTACGTCCGTGAACTATGTTGTCCCATATTTTGTCAAAAGTAAAGTCGTTCATGATCGGTATTCATGTATTGATTTAAGGATGAATAGACTTTTGAAATATACAAAAGTTAAGCCTATATTGTCTTTGATGGAAGATAGGTTAAAATATTTTGTGTTCAAGGATTATGTCTATTAAATATCGTTATGAAAATAGTGATAGAAGATAGAATGAATCCTTGTGTATTCCATGGTATTGATCTTCATTGATCCATATTTTATGTAATACTGTGAGGCTCCGTAATGTGTCTTATGTTGAGCACAATACAACCAAGTTGATTAATTTTTGATTATCTTTGTTGGTTGTTCCGTAAGGTACTTTATGTTGAGCATTCTTGAACTAAGTTAATCATCTTGTTTGGTTATTTAGTTATTCCTCCATAAGACTTTTTATGTTGAGCATAACAAATGACAATTAAATTGATTACTTTTGTAATTAGTTTGGTTGTGTATTCCAATTATATTAATTATGGGTTCTCTTATAGTTAATCTAGTTTATTATTTTCATAATCCTTAAGATTCCTCTTATATTGAGTATATGAACGACTATCATATTCATTTTCTAATAGTTATGTTAGTTGTATGCTCCGTAAATTCTCTTATGTCGAGCATAATCAATTAAGTTGATCACTTTTGTGTTTAATTTGATTGTGTATTCCGATTAAATAATCATGGGTTTACTTGTGATTAATTTGATTGAGTTATTGGATATAGAAAATCATTCTCATGGTTTGGTGTCCAACCAAAATCCTTCTTTTCTTTTAAAATTAAGGTCGCTCTTGTTGTTCCCTTGGGAATGACATCAAATGGGGGAGAGTTCTTTTGAACTTGTGCTTAATGGTCATATCTTGAGGGGTGTGCGGCTGTGGAATTTTAAAGAGATTATATTGTATCTTTAAACTCCTTGATGAATGCTATTAGCTCCGGCTATACGATTGCATCTAAATTACATGGTATGTATTTTCTTTTAGTCATGAAATGTTTCTTACGGAAATTTCATTATGATCTCGTTCTTGTACCTTTGCCAATTTTATTGACAAAAAGGGGGAGAATTAATATGTAGTTCACACTACAAATACATATGGTTTTCGGATCATTGTGTAAGGGGGAGTGGTTTCCATGTGATATGGAGTATTGACTAAGGGGGAGTGATACATATCACCATAGTATTATTGTTGAAGTTGTGATACAATAGGACTTTGATACTGTGTAATAATACTATGACATTGTATAACAATGATAGATACCGATGCTTTCTCATTGTTATAGCTACAGATCTTCAACAACGGTGATGCTAAACTTACAACCTTTGGGATCATTGGAGTACTTGGAAGTGACGAAGATTTCGAGGAATGTTGAAGATTAGACATATGGAATATGAGCTACTAAAGTTTCTTTATCTTTTTTGTATTCCATATGTATTGATAGTTTTGTCACTAAAATTGACAAAGGGGGAGATTGTTAGAGCATTGCTCGGTCGAGCTCGCATGCATTGCTATATCAAGCATGTTTGTCAATGTTGGTGATCAAAACTATAAGTCTTGATTTCTAGTCTACTATAGCTAAGTCTCAGACTAGGATAGAAAGTGTAGTTGAGCTCAAGGACTTCATGGCGATTCATCATACAAAAAGAAGAACTACTCAAGGAACCGGTGGAACTTCTCGACAAAAAGGTATGTGAAGACTTGAACTTATCTGTCACTCAAAAGTATATATACTCTATCTCCTACTTCTTGAGACAAAAAGTCGTATGCTATATATAGACTTATATTATACACATTTGGTATTTCGAGCCGAGTATACCTCGCCTATCTATATTTCGAAATATGTGTTGGTAAGCGTTTCGATTCGACCATGTTTATCTTTACCTAGTGACGAAATTCATGATATGTTTCAATCACTTTGAAAATTTCTTTGACGAGAAATGGTGTAGCAACTATATAACGTCCTCTAAAAATGTTTCAATAGTTGGAATGAGAGTTTAGATTACTTCACCAATGATGGACATAAGTATTGTTGTGGAAACACATATGTGCATAAGTCCTATCCCTTGAACCAAAGTTTGCGAACTTTGTTGATTAAGAGAAACCGGAAGAAAGGCTTGACGCCAAGTCCGCAAACTCAGTCCGCGAACTGCCGAAATTCTCATCCCGAGAAATTCTGCTGGAGTTGACAAACTTGTTGCGTGAGTACCAGTCCGCTAACCCCGTCCGAGAACCGGCGGAAAGTCTTTGCCGAGATTTTCTGCTGGAGTTTGTAAACTCTGCCCGGTTGCTTAAGTCCGCGAACCTAGTGTGCGAACTTAAGAAAGTTATATATCTGAAGATGATTTCTGAACTTAAACTTATAAAGACTAAGGAATGCAATTTGCAAACCGTGGCTATAACGTTCATGAACCGATTCGAGTGAATCAAATCATCTTTGCTTCAATTGTGTCTTGTGTAGTACATAAGATTTCCTTCAATTGAACAACTTTCTAACTAGTTCAACTGAGTCATTTGAACTAGTTATGGTGAAGAAGAATATGGTTGGTATGAAATGCTCATATGGATAACCTTTTGGTTAACCATTGTTGAACCAACAAATGTACACGTTTGGGTACGGTTAACAAACCTAGAAGCGTGCATTTCATTTGTGTATAACAAGCTAAGTTTTCGATCTAACGTTGAGAAATATTAGCTTGAATCTAAATCAAGTTTTCATCTAACGGTGGATATTGTTTGCTTTATGACCAAGGCGAAACCCTGACTTGAATGACTATATAAAGGAGACATCTAGTATTGTGCAAAACTAATCCCCACACTTCACGTGTGATACTAGTTGGGGTGCTAGAGTCGTTTACCCTTTAACCTTTGGTTTTCTTCTTCTAAAACCAGGTTAACGACTTAAAGATTTCATTGGGATTGTGAAGCCAGACCGATACTACTTTTATCGTTGTTGTGTGATCTGATCTTGCATCTTCTATCGTACGAGTACAATCATATTGATTGGCTTGAGATTAATATCTCCAATAAGAAAGATATAAAAAGTAGTCACAAACATCTTCGTCTCATTTTTTTTGATTCCGCAACATCTTGTTTCGCTACCATACGATTAAGATTGTTGTGAGGTGATTGATTTATCTAGGATGTTCTTCGGGAATATAAGACCGGATTATCAATTGGTTCCTGTTCACTTTGATTATTATCAAATGACGGAACAAAAACTTTATGGTTTTTCTGTAGGAGACAGATTGATCCTTTGATAGACTTGTGTGTGTGAGATAGATTTGTTTATTGTCAAAGCCTGCGATTTTGGGTCGTAGCAACTCTTAGTTGTGGGTGATATCATCTAAGGGAATCAAGTGCGCAGTATCCTGCTGGGATCAGAGGCACAGGGAGTACACCTGTACCTTGGATCAGTGGGAGAATGATTGGGGTTCAACTACAGTCCATACCGAAGTTAGCTTGGAGTAGGCTAGTGTCTGTAGAGGCTTAATACAGTGTGTGTTCAATCTGGACTAGGTCCCGGGGTTTTTCTGCATTTGCGGTTTCCTCGTTAACAAAATTTCTGGTGTCTGTGTTATTTCAGTTTCTGCATTATACTATTTTATCTTTATAATTGAAATAATACAGGTTGTGCGTTAGATCATCAATTAGAGTAATCCAACATTTGGTTGTTGATTGTCATTGATTGATCCCTGGTACCATCCAAGTTATTCCTTGTATTTGTTTAGTACTCGCAGTTTCTGTTTGAGGAAATCAAATCAAGAGAGAGAGATAAAAACTCGTTGATGTACTTTTAATTGATTGAGTCTTGTTGATTCTCTTAAAAGTATATTCGAGTTTGTCCATACAGATTGCTAAGAGAAATATTGGGTGGTGTTGTTAGACCCCCTGCTTTTTCACTAACAACAAAAAATTTGTTGGCATAAATCCTAAACAATTTACTCAAACCCAATGACTGATGTTCGTATCGCTTTTTCATGCCAAGATTATCATCCTTTTTTCAGTAGCCACACATCCCAACATCTACCTCTATTGTCACATTGACTAATAGCAAAGCACAAATACACATTCAAAACCCATTGTCTTTAATATTAATTAAAATCATTGTTTGATGAAACACGTGCAGGTGGTGAAATATGTTAACAGAACTTATCTTCAACCAAATCGAAGGTAACAATCGTTTTCAATAGTTTGTCCAACCAATAAATACCTCCATTGGAAAATATACGTTGTTCCCAAAATTGGGATCCAAACTTAAAATCTCCAAGAGTTCTCTATCCATTTCCACTCCATAGAGTGTATATGTAAGTTTCTCTGAACTTGGCCCAGTTATCAAACATTATTGAAGGAACATAAGCAAATCCTTTGGAATCACCATCCATTCCAACTTGTTGTCATATGCATGTCTATTATTAGTAATTATTACATGGGTCCCATTATGCATGGGCAATTGTAAATGGGCTAGCCGTTATCAATCATTAAGGATGACTAGTTATGTTAGGGTACACCAGTTAGATGTCGCCAGGTATACTGTCTAGATTCGCTACTCTCTCGAGATAAGGTTTGTTATATTTATAATGTAAGAGAGGCGGTTGTTGTTCTTCATCGACTAATAAATATATTTGCAGTATTATCATTGTTCTTCAATGGTTCTATGAACTAGCAAGCTCTTACCTTTTTGGTTTGAGAATAAACCTATCCATATGTGGTTTGATTATTGTGGTAACACAACAGTTGGCATCAGAGCCGTTCAATCCTAGTTTTATCATGGGAGGGAGCGGTAATCCAACTCGTAAAAATCTACAAGATTAGTATGATTCACAACAAAGATCGCTAAGATGGTGACCAACGAAGATTTCAAACTTCAGATACAGACTACGATGATAACCAAAGAAGATTCAAACTACATATGGAGTCTTTCGCAGAAGTTTTTTTTTTCTCAGAAAGTATCTCATAATGTAGATCCAGGAGAGAAAAGTCTTCATATAACAGATTCCATCATGATGATGATAGATCTGTTTTCAGTTTTCACACAGGATATCGAGAACCATATTCACAACATCGTATGCCTAAACTTGATTTTCCGCGTTTTAATGGTGATAATCCTCGGGGATGGATTCAAAAATGCAATCACTACTTCCAGCTTCACAACATCAAAGACTAAATACAAAAAGTGAACATGACAGCCATACATCTTGACGGCAAGGCCGAAAAATGGCTCTTAAACCTTCAATCTTTTCGATCTATCATTTCCTGGTTTGAATTAAGTGAACAAGCTTGTCTACGTTTTGAAAATCTAGCTAATGAGAATATTGTTGATAATTTTAAAAAATTAGCTCATAAAACCAATGTGGGTGAATTTTTGGAGGAGTTTGAACATTCAAAAAAAATTTTACTTACTATTCACCCTGAACTTCCTGAAAGTTATTTTATCACAGTTTTGTTGGGGGTTTAAAGGAATATATTCATTATATTTCTATTTTGATTGATACAGGCAGTACTCACAGTTTTCTTAATTGTGAATTGGCCAAGACTTTGAGATGTGAGGTTGTATCTACTGCTCAATTGCTGGTTGTTGATACATGAAAATAATTACCCATTTGTAAGGCCATGGAGTTCCTAAAGAAATGGAAGTCTTTTAGGTAACTTGGGGAATGATGCCCAAGTCCAGTAATAAGCTATATACATCGAAATGAGAAGGATAAGGAAGCGATTAATGGAGAAGTAGAAGGTCACATTAGGAGGAATGATAATAATTGTAAGTAAGGAAGCTTCCATGACATGTGGCACAATGTCATGAGAAGAAGGGTTTTGGGAAAAGCCTATATAATGAAGGACATAGTACAAAGGAAAGCAAGCTCTCTCTCATACTATTCTAGGAAAAGGTGGTGTCATTATTGTGACTAGAACGTGTAGGATCAATTTTATATTCACCCCTAAACACTGGTCATTGTGGATAATGGAGAGAAGACCATTAGTTCTGGATTTTTCTCCAATCTCAGTTGGACAATGCAAGGTTACAGTTTCTGTGCTCCACTGAGACTACTCTCACTTGGTGGCTGTGACATGGTATTTGATGCTGATTGGCTCAAGCAACTTGGAGATGTTCTTTTTAAGTTTTCTAAGCTTGGTATCTCCTTCAAGCACACTCTTTTAAATATTCGAGTTTGTCCATACAGATTGCTAAGAGAAATATTGGGTGGTGTTGTTAGACCCCCTGCTTTTTCACTAACAACAAAAAATTTGTTGGCATAAATCCTAAACAATTTACTCAAACCCAATGACTGATGTTCGTATCGCTTTTTCATGCCAAGATTATCATCCTTTTTTTCAGTAGCCACACATCCCAACATCTACCTCTATTGTCACATTGACTAATAGCAAAGCACAAATACACATTCAAAACCCATTGTCTTTAATATTAATTAAAATCATTGTTTGATGAAACACGTGCAGGTGGTGAAATATGTTAACAGAACTTATCTTCAACCAAATCGAAGGTAACAATCGTTTTCAATAGTTTGTCCAACCAATAAATACCTCCATTGGAAAATATACGTTGTTCCCAAAATTGGGATCCAAACTTAAAATCTCCAAGAGTTCTCTATCCATTTCCACTCCATAGAGTGTATATGTAAGTTTCTCTGAACTTGGCCCAGTTATCAAACATTATTGAAGGAACATAAGCAAATCCTTTGGAATCACCATCCATTCCAACTTGTTGTCATATGCATGTCTATTATTAGTAATTATTACGTGGGTTCCATTATGCATGGGCAATAGTAAATGGGCTAGCCGTTATCAATCATTAAGGATGACTAGTTATGTTAGGGTACACCAGTTAGATGTCGCCAGGTATACTGTCTAGATTCGCTACTCTCTCGAGATAAGGTTTGTTATATTTATAATGTAAGAGAGGCGGTTGTTGTTCTTCATCGACTAATAAATATATTTGCAGTATTATCATTGTTCTTCAATGGTTCTATGAACTAGCAAGCTCTTACCTTTTTGGTTTGAGAATAAACCTATCCATATGTGGTTTGATTATTGTGGTAACACAACAGTTGGCATCAGAGCCGTTCAATCCTAGTTTTATCATGGGAGGGAGCGGTAATCCAACTCGTAAAAATCTACAAGATTAGTATGATTCACAACAAAGATCGCTAAGATGGTGACCAACGAAGATTTCAAACTTCAGATACAGACTACGATGATAAACAAAGAAGATTCAAACTACATATGGAGTCTTTCGCAGAAGTTTTTTTTTTCTCAGAAAGTATCTCATAATGTAGATCCAGGAGAGAAAAGTCTTCATATAACAGATTCCATCATGATGATGATAGATCTGTTTTCAGTTTTCACACAGGATATCGAGAACCATATTCACAACATCGTATGCCTAAACTTGATTTTCCGCGTTTTAATGGTGATAATCCTCGGGGATGGATTCAAAAATGCAATCACTACTTCCAGCTTCACAACATCAAAGACTAAATACAAAAAGTGAACATGACAGCCATACATCTTGACGGCAAGGCCGAAAAATGGCTCTTAAACCTTCAATCTTTTCGATCTATCATTTCCTGGTTTGAATTAAGTGAACAAGCTTGTCTATGTTTTGAAAATCTAGCTAATGAGAATATTGTTGATAATTTTAAAAAATTAGCTCATAAAACCAATGTGGGTGAATTTTTGGAGGAGTTTGAACATTCAAAAAAACTTTTACTTACTATTCACCCTGAACTTCCTGAAAGTTATTTTATCACAGTTTTGTTGGGGGTTTAAAGGAATATATTCATTATATTTCTATTTTGATTGATACAGGCAGTACTCACAGTTTTCTTAATTGTGAATTGGCCAAGACTTTGAGATGTGAGGTTGTATCTACTGCTCAATTGCTGGTTGTTGATACATGAAAATAATTACCCATTTGTAAGGCCATGGAGTTCCTAAAGAAATGGAAGTCTTTTAGGTAACTTGGGGAATGATGCCCAAGTCCAGTAATAAGCTATATACATCGAAATGAGAAGGATAAGGAAGCGATTAATGGAGAAGTAGAAGGTCACATTAGGAGGAATGATAATAATTGTAAGTAAGGAAGCTTCCATGACATGTGGCACAATGTCATGAGAATAAGGGTTTTGGGAAAAGCCTATATAATGAAGGACATAGTACAAAGGAAAGCAAGCTCTCTCCATAATTCCAAGAAATGCTTTGTCCAAATATTGACCAAAGTCTCAGTAGAAAATCTCCAATTAGTAAATGCACATTACTAATTTTTATTTTCTAAAGATATGCATTTTAATTGCTGGAAATTAAAAGCATATAAAACTAAAAACCTGAATTAAAAGATTTCTCAATTTATTTCGATCCGGGATTCTCCTTTAGCTATTAAGGAATATCTTTCAACAATAAAAGATAAGAGTTACTGCACATTTTCAAAGTATGTCGACATATTTACTTTGTAAATCCTTTTTTCATATTTACAATCTTGGAACCGATTTGCCACACTTCCAAACAAGTTTAGAATTGGTTCATCTGACTTCCAAGAACTATGTGATTGATCAAAAACATTCAATCACAATTCATGGGTTTAACGGTTCTACCAAAACAAGTTTCGGTTTTACCTACAAGTAGATACTAGGATCGGTCACATTAGTTTCCAAAATATTGTTAACTAAGTACCAGGATCGGTTACCACTTATTTATGGTACTTACTTGTGATCGGTTGCACAAGTTATAGGATCGGCCACACCAATTACTAAAACTTGTTAACCTATTACAAGGATCGATTACATATCTTGTGATTAGTCCCAACCAAGTTCTAGGATCGGTTACCCAATGACTTGGAATGGTCACACCAATTAAAAATATCGATCATACCATCTCAGGTGATTACTTAGGATCGGTTTCACTAATAAAAGTCGTACCAATACAAAAGTAAGGCCTTATGAATAGTGTTACCAAGATACATAAACAAGTTATGAGCGGTTATACTAAACACACATATTGGTAATCCAAAGATTTGCAATGAATAACAATATCAATAAGCCTAGCGATTTCCCTTTCGATTCATAAAACAAGTTTATGAATTGTATTTCCTTTAAACGAATGTAAAACATTATTTCTTAGGATGAAATATTCACCCATACCCATACACATAATCACAATAGCATTTATACGGTTATGTCGATGTCTTATATACGAATTTCAAAAGATATACGTTATACTTCGTATTGTAATTTCTTAATACTATGTCTAACTAGAGTATAATCATTCACAGCTTCGCAGTTATGTTTTCAATATGAACGACTTCAAATATACGTTAGGAATGAAACAATTCAAGTCAAATATTACTAACCTCAAGTGGAAGGATGATTTCGTCGTTGTAGCTCTTTACTTCTTCACATAGTTCAAGTCTTCACGTAATACTTGTAAGTCTCATATCCTAGTGTTGATGGTGGTTTTTAGCTTAGGGTCAAAATCGTAAACCCTTGCATCTGACATGAAGTCACTCCCTCCACTAGCACATTTATTGAGCCGTTAAATATGTCTACGTAAAATTTACCTAGACCCGCGGATGCGACAACCATCTCAAATACACTGTAAATTTTGGAACCTTGCGAATAAGACTCACTGGGTACCTTTTTTTTAAATATACATACTACGTTCCGCGGCATAACCCTTAGTATTGGATGGCATCATTTACGCTCATGCCAGCCGCGCGTGCCAAAGGTATGCGCCAGCCATGCCTGCCACGCCACCGTGCCAAAGGCATGCCAACCATGCCATCCAAACAACCGTGCCAAAGGCATGCCAACCATGCCATCCAAACAACCGTGCCAACGGCATGCCAACCATTCTAGACACACCTCCGCGCCAAAGGCATGCCAACCATGCCAGCCGCACCACCGTGCCAACGGCATGCCAGCCACACCTCCGCGCTAAAGGCATGCCAACCATGGCAGCCGCACCACAATGCCAACGTTATGCCAGCCACATCTCCGCGCCAAAGGCATGCCAACCATGCCAGCCGCACCACCGTTCCAACGGCATGCCAGCCATACCTCCGCGCCCAAGGCATGCCAACCATGCCAGTTGCACCACCGTGCCAATGACATGCCAACCATGCCATCCACACCTCACGCGCCAAAGTCCCAACCATGCTAGCCTCACCAGGGTGCCAACGACATGCCAAATCCATGTTGGCCATGCCTCCATGCCGCTGTCTGCCAAACGGAGGGTTGCAACAATCAACGACTACCCTTTCCTCTGAGATGGATATCTCAGCCGTACAAGTTTGCCACCAAACGCGTGGAAACTTCTGGCCCAATGCAAAATTCCACGGTTTATGCCAAAACCCTAATTTGGTCGCGCCTAAAACATGCCAAAGCATGCCGGCCATGCCTCCATGCTGTTGGATGCCAAATGGAGGGTTGCAACAATCAACGGCTACCCCTCCTCCTGGGATGCAGATCTCAGCTGTACAATTTCGCCACCAAACACGTGGCAACCTCTCGGCTGCGATGCCAAAACTCCGCGGTTTATGTCAAACCCTAGTTTGGGACACGCTAAGAGCATGCACGAGCCATGCTAGACAGGCCTCCATGCCGCTGGCTGCCAAACGGAGGGTTGCAACAATCAACGGCTACCTCGCCTTCCGAGATACAAATCTCAGCCGTACAAGCTCGCCAGCAAACCAAACGATTTGTGGCAACCTCTCGGCTGCGATGCCAAAATTCCGCGGTTTGCGCCGAACCCTAATTTGGCCACGCCAAGGGCATGCACGAGCCATGCCGGCCATGCCTGCATGCCGCTGGCTGTCAAACGAAAGGTTGCAACAATCAAAGGCTACTCCTCCTCCTGAGACACAGACTCAGCCGTACAAGCTTGCCGCCAAACCATACGACTTGTGGCAACCCTGCCAACTCTTTGGTCAGGACACCCTAATTGGCCATGATAAGAGCATGCGCAAGCCATGATAGCACCGTGGCCACGACACTGGCTACCAACGGAAGGTAGCTACAATCAACGGCTACCCTTCCTCTCAAGATGCAAACTCTCGGTCGTTGAAGGTCGCCACCGAACCGGCAAGCCTCTCATTTTTAACTTTCCAAACAATAACAACATGCTACACGTTTTACACAATGACTTGGAATTGTGCTACACGTTTTACACAATGACTTTCCAAACGTCCCAACCAAGTTCTAGGATCGGTTACCCAATGACTTGGAATGGTCACACCAATTAAAAATATCGATCATACCATCTCAGGTGATTACTTAGGATCGGTTTCACTAATAAAAGTCGTACCAATACAAAAGTAAGGCCTTATGAATAGTGTTACCAAGATACATAAACAAGTTATGAGCGGTTATACTAAACACACATATTGGTAATCCAAAGATTTGCAATGAATAACAATATCAATAAGCCTAGCGATTTCCCTTTCGATTCATAAAACAAGTTTATGAATTGTATTTCCTTTAAACGAATGTAAAACATTGTTTCTTAGGATGAAATATTCACCCATACCCATACACATAATCACAATAGCATTTATACGGTTATGTCGATGTCTTATATACGAATTTCAAAAGATATACGTTATACTTCGTATTGTAATTTCTTAATACTATGTCTAACTAGAGTATAATCATTCACAGCTTCGCAGTTATGTTTTCAATATGAACGACTTCAAATATACGTTAGGAATGAAACAATTCAAGTCAAATATTACTAACCTCAAGTGGAAGGATGATTTCGTCGTTGTAGCTCTTTACTTCTTCACATAGTTCAAGTCTTCACGTAATACTTGTAAGTCTCATATCCTAGTGTTGATGGTGGTTTTTAGCTTAGGGTCAAAATCGTAAACCCTTGCATCTGACATGAAGTCACTCCCTCCACTAGCACATTTATTGAGCCGTTAAATATGTCTACGTAAAATTTACCTAGACCCGCGGATGCGACAACCATCTCAAATACACTGTAAATTTTGGAACCTTGCGAATAAGACTCACTGGGTACCTTTTTTTTAAATATACATACTACGTTCCGCGGCATAACCCTTAGTATTGGATGGCATCATTTACGCTCATGCCAGCCGCGCGTGCCAAAGGTATGCGCCAGCCATGCCTGCCACGCCACCGTGCCAAAGGCATGCCAACCATGCCATCCAAACAACCGTGCCAAAGGCATGCCAACCATGCCATCCAAACAACCGTGCCAACGGCATGCCAACCATTCTAGACACACCTCCGCGCCAAAGGCATGCCAACCATGCCAGCCGCACCACCGTGCCAACGGCATGCCAGCCACACCTCCGCGCTAAAGGCATGCCAACCATGGCAGCCGCACCACAATGCCAACGTTATGCCAGCCACATCTCCGCGCCAAAGGCATGCCAACCATGCCAGCCGCACCACCGTTCCAACGGCATGCCAGCCATACCTCCGCGCCCAAGGCATGCCAACCATGCCAGTTGCACCACCGTGCCAATGACATGCCAACCATGCCATCCACACCTCACGCGCCAAAGTCCCAACCATGCTAGCCTCACCAGGGTGCCAACGACATGCCAAATCCATGTTGGCCATGCCTCCATGCCGCTGTCTGCCAAACGGAGGGTTGCAACAATCAACGACTACCCTTTCCTCTGAGATGGATATCTCAGCCGTACAAGTTTGCCACCAAACGCGTGGAAACTTCTGGCCCAATGCAAAATTCCACGGTTTATGCCAAAACCCTAATTTGGTCGCGCCTAAAACATGCCAAAGCATGCCGGCCATGCCTCCATGCTGTTGGATGCCAAATGGAGGGTTGCAACAATCAACGGCTACCCCTCCTCCTGGGATGCAGATCTCAGCTGTACAATTTCGCCACCAAACACGTGGCAACCTCTCGGCTGCGATGCCAAAACTCCGCGGTTTATGTCAAACCCTAGTTTGGGACACGCTAAGAGCATGCACGAGCCATGCTAGACAGGCCTCCATGCCGCTGGCTGCCAAACGGAGGGTTGCAACAATCAACGGCTACCTCGCCTTCCGAGATACAAATCTCAGCCGTACAAGCTCGCCAGCAAACCAAACGATTTGTGGCAACCTCTCGGCTGCGATGCCAAAATTCCGCGGTTTGCGCCGAACCCTAATTTGGCCACGCCAAGGGCATGCACGAGCCATGCCGGCCATGCCTGCATGCCGCTGGCTGTCAAACGAAAGGTTGCAACAATCAAAGGCTACTCCTCCTCCTGAGACACAGACTCAGCCGTACAAGCTTGCCGCCAAACCATACGACTTGTGGCAACCCTGCCAACTCTTTGGTCAGGACACCCTAATTGGCCATGATAAGAGCATGCGCAAGCCATGATAGCACCGTGGCCACGACACTGGCTACCAACGGAAGGTAGCTACAATCAACGGCTACCCTTCCTCTCAAGATGCAAACTCTCGGTCGTTGAAGGTCGCCACCGAACCGGCAAGCCTCTCATTTTTAACTTTCCAAACAATAACAACATGCTACACGTTTTACACAATGACTTGGAATTGTGCTACACGTTTTACACAATGACTTTCCAAACGTCCCAACCAAGTTCTAGGATCGGTTACCCAATGACTTGGAATGGTCACACCAATTAAAAATATCGATCATACCATCTCAGGTGATTACTTAGGATCGGTTTCACTAATAAAAGTCGTACCAATACAAAAGTAAGGCCTTATGAATAGTGTTACCAAGATACATAAACAAGTTATGAGCGGTTATACTAAACACACATATTGGTAATCCAAAGATTTGCAATGAATAACAATATCAATAAGCCTAGCGATTTCCCTTTCGATTCATAAAACAAGTTTATGAATTGTATTTCCTTTAAACGAATGTAAAACATTGTTTCTTAGGATGAAATATTCACCCATACCCATACACATAATCACAATAGCATTTATACGGTTATGTCGATGTCTTATATACGAATTTCAAAAGATATACGTTATACTTCGTATTGTAATTTCTTAATACTATGTCTAACTAGAGTATAATCATTCACAGCTTCGCAGTTATGTTTTCAATATGAACGACTTCAAATATACGTTAGGAATGAAACAATTCAAGTCAAATATTACTAACCTCAAGTGGAAGGATGATTTCGTCGTTGTAGCTCTTTACTTCTTCACATAGTTCAAGTCTTCACGTAATACTTGTAAGTCTCATATCCTAGTGTTGATGGTGGTTTTTAGCTTAGGGTCAAAATCGTAAACCCTTGCATCTGACATGAAGTCACTCCCTCCACTAGCACATTTATTGAGCCGTTAAATATGTCTACGTAAAATTTACCTAGACCCGCGGATGCGACAACCATCTCAAATACACTGTAAATTTTGGAACCTTGCGAATAAGACTCACTGGGTACCTTTTTTTTAAATATACATACTACGTTCCGCGGCATAACCCTTAGTATTGGATGGCATCATTTACGCTCATGCCAGCCGCGCGTGCCAAAGGTATGCGCCAGCCATGCCTGCCACGCCACCGTGCCAAAGGCATGCCAACCATGCCATCCAAACAACCGTGCCAAAGGCATGCCAACCATGCCATCCAAACAACCGTGCCAACGGCATGCCAACCATTCTAGACACACCTCCGCGCCAAAGGCATGCCAACCATGCCAGCCGCACCACCGTGCCAACGGCATGCCAGCCACACCTCCGCGCTAAAGGCATGCCAACCATGGCAGCCGCACCACAATGCCAACGTTATGCCAGCCACATCTCCGCGCCAAAGGCATGCCAACCATGCCAGCCGCACCACCGTTCCAACGGCATGCCAGCCATACCTCCGCGCCCAAGGCATGCCAACCATGCCAGTTGCACCACCGTGCCAATGACATGCCAACCATGCCATCCACACCTCACGCGCCAAAGTCCCAACCATGCTAGCCTCACCAGGGTGCCAACGACATGCCAAATCCATGTTGGCCATGCCTCCATGCCGCTGTCTGCCAAACGGAGGGTTGCAACAATCAACGACTACCCTTTCCTCTGAGATGGATATCTCAGCCGTACAAGTTTGCCACCAAACGCGTGGAAACTTCTGGCCCAATGCAAAATTCCACGGTTTATGCCAAAACCCTAATTTGGTCGCGCCTAAAACATGCCAAAGCATGCCGGCCATGCCTCCATGCTGTTGGATGCCAAATGGAGGGTTGCAACAATCAACGGCTACCCCTCCTCCTGGGATGCAGATCTCAGCTGTACAATTTCGCCACCAAACACGTGGCAACCTCTCGGCTGCGATGCCAAAACTCCGCGGTTTATGTCAAACCCTAGTTTGGGACACGCTAAGAGCATGCACGAGCCATGCTAGACAGGCCTCCATGCCGCTGGCTGCCAAACGGAGGGTTGCAACAATCAACGGCTACCTCGCCTTCCGAGATACAAATCTCAGCCGTACAAGCTCGCCAGCAAACCAAACGATTTGTGGCAACCTCTCGGCTGCGATGCCAAAATTCCGCGGTTTGCGCCGAACCCTAATTTGGCCACGCCAAGGGCATGCACGAGCCATGCCGGCCATGCCTGCATGCCGCTGGCTGTCAAACGAAAGGTTGCAACAATCAAAGGCTACTCCTCCTCCTGAGACACAGACTCAGCCGTACAAGCTTGCCGCCAAACCATACGACTTGTGGCAACCCTGCCAACTCTTTGGTCAGGACACCCTAATTGGCCATGATAAGAGCATGCGCAAGCCATGATAGCACCGTGGCCACGACACTGGCTACCAACGGAAGGTAGCTACAATCAACGGCTACCCTTCCTCTCAAGATGCAAACTCTCGGTCGTTGAAGGTCGCCACCGAACCGGCAAGCCTCTCATTTTTAACTTTCCAAACAATAACAACATGCTACACGTTTTACACAATGACTTGGAATTGTGCTACACGTTTTACACAATGACTTTCCAAACGTCCCAACCAAGTTCTAGGATCGGTTACCCAATGACTTGGAATGGTCACACCAATTAAAAATATCGATCATACCATCTCAGGTGATTACTTAGGATCGGTTTCACTAATAAAAGTCGTACCAATACAAAAGTAAGGCCTTATGAATAGTGTTACCAAGATACATAAACAAGTTATGAGCGGTTATACTAAACACACATATTGGTAATCCAAAGATTTGCAATGAATAACAATATCAATAAGCCTAGCGATTTCCCTTTCGATTCATAAAACAAGTTTATGAATTGTATTTCCTTTAAACGAATGTAAAACATTGTTTCTTAGGATGAAATATTCACCCATACCCATACACATAATCACAATAGCATTTATACGGTTATGTCGATGTCTTATATACGAATTTCAAAAGATATACGTTATACTTCGTATTGTAATTTCTTAATACTATGTCTAACTAGAGTATAATCATTCACAGCTTCGCAGTTATGTTTTCAATATGAACGACTTCAAATATACGTTAGGAATGAAACAATTCAAGTCAAATATTACTAACCTCAAGTGGAAGGATGATTTCGTCGTTGTAGCTCTTTACTTCTTCACATAGTTCAAGTCTTCACGTAATACTTGTAAGTCTCATATCCTAGTGTTGATGGTGGTTTTTAGCTTAGGGTCAAAATCGTAAACCCTTGCATCTGACATGAAGTCACTCCCTCCACTAGCACATTTATTGAGCCGTTAAATATGTCTACGTAAAATTTACCTAGACCCGCGGATGCGACAACCATCTCAAATACACTGTAAATTTTGGAACCTTGCGAATAAGACTCACTGGGTACCTTTTTTTTAAATATACATACTACGTTCCGCGGCATAACCCTTAGTATTGGATGGCATCATTTACGCTCATGCCAGCCGCGCGTGCCAAAGGTATGCGCCAGCCATGCCTGCCACGCCACCGTGCCAAAGGCATGCCAACCATGCCATCCAAACAACCGTGCCAAAGGCATGCCAACCATGCCATCCAAACAACCGTGCCAACGGCATGCCAACCATTCTAGACACACCTCCGCGCCAAAGGCATGCCAACCATGCCAGCCGCACCACCGTGCCAACGGCATGCCAGCCACACCTCCGCGCTAAAGGCATGCCAACCATGGCAGCCGCACCACAATGCCAACGTTATGCCAGCCACATCTCTGCGCCAAAGGCATGCCAACCATGCCAGCCGCACCACCGTTCCAACGGCATGCCAGCCATACCTCTGCGCCCAAGGCATGCCAACCATGCCAGTTGCACCACCGTGCCAATGACATGCCAACCATGCCATCCACACCTCACGCGCCAAAGTCCCAACCATGCTAGCCTCACCAGGGTGCCAACGACATGCCAAATCCATGTTGGCCATGCCTCCATGCCGCTGTCTGCCAAACGGAGGGTTGCAACAATCAACGACTACCCTTTCCTCTGAGATGGATATCTCAGCCGTACAAGTTTGCCACCAAACGCGTGGAAACTTCTGGCCCAATGCAAAATTCCACGGTTTATGCCAAAACCCTAATTTGGTCGCGCCTAAAACATGCCAAAGCATGCCGGCCATGCCTCCATGCTGTTGGATGCCAAATGGAGGGTTGCAACAATCAACGGCTACCCCTCCTCCTGGGATGCAGATCTCAGCTGTACAATTTCGCCACCAAACACGTGGCAACCTCTCGGCTGCGATGCCAAAACTCCGCGGTTTATGCCAAACCCTAGTTTGGGACACGCTAAGAGCATGCACGAGCCATGCTAGACAGGCCTCCATGCCGCTGGCTGCCAAACGGAGGGTTGCAACAATCAACGGCTACCTCGCCTTCCGAGATACAAATCTCAGCCGTACAAGCTCGCCAGCAAACCAAACGATTTGTGGCAACCTCTCGGCTGCGATGCCAAAATTCCGCGGTTTGCGCCGAACCCTAATTTGGCCACGCCAAGGGCATGCACGAGCCATGCCGGCCATGCCTGCATGCCGCTGGCTGTCAAACGAAAGGTTGCAACAATCAAAGGCTACTCCTTCTCCTGAGACACAGACTCAGCCGTACAAGCTTGCCGCCAAACCATACGACTTGTGGCAACCCTGCCAACTCTTTGGTCAGGACACCCTAATTGGCCATGATAAGAGCATGCACAAGCCATGATAGCACCGTGGCCACGACACTGGCTACCAACGGAAGGTAGCTACAATCAACGGCTACCCTTCCTCTCAAGATGCAAACTCTCGGTCGTTGAAGGTCGCCACCGAACCGGCAAGCCTCTCATTTTTAACTTTCCAAACAATAACAACATGCTACACGTTTTACACGAAAACACTCGAGACATCAAGACATGTCATAAACTGAGGGATGCTCATCAGGGTATTGGTATGGCGGTTTACAACATGCTGCGTGCAATACGTCCGTTACAAGAAAGTGTCATAAGAGTAAGGTGGTTAGTAATGACAGGAAATAATGGTGAAACCTATCCTTCATTATGGAAACATAAATTATAGGCGTTACCCGTTACCATTCTCTTTCATTACTCAACCGTTTCCACTTCTTACTTGGCCAGGGTACGTATTGTTGCGACTTGTATAAATAGGTCTCACCTATTTCCACCAAATAACAAGTTTTGGTCAAGAGAAAAATACACACCACTCATAAATCACCTGTTAGCTTTCCACATTGCTAGCGTTTACCTTTCTGATACAAGTCGTAAAACAACCACTCTTCCAGAATCAACTATTCTGGTCTCAACACTCTCTTCACTTCCCTCCCCAAGACCAACCCTTCTCCTTCACTTTGTGACCGAAACAAGTATGAAACAACCATTTCTTGGTTTACGCCGGATTTGTACAGATTGATCTCTCGAATATAAAGTACTCCCATGCAGTACATTATTTAGGGTTTAGACTCGTTTCTCACCCATAAATGAAATTACCAAAATAAGCAGAAACCGTTTTCATCCTAAAAAAATTAGCGACCACGGGGGGAAATTAATCTCTCGGTTTCTTTATCAATTTACGATTTCGTTTTTCAACTCGGATCCCGAGATGATAGAAGTAAACGATCCGCTCGGAGATCAACGACTCAGTTACCAGTTATCACACGACAAGGGGTTACTGGGGACTTCTAAGATGGTGGAAGCAAACGATCCGCTCGGGGATCAATGGCTCAATTACCAAACGGTTCAGTTAACAGTTATCACACGTCAAGGAGTGACTGGGGACTTCTCCCAGTCAGGACGGCATCGCCCATAAAACTCGGACTCACACCCCGAGGAGCCATTTTGTTGGGAAACCCTAAAAGTGAGAGCCGCTTTGACGTTTCTCCCCAGGATACGCTTGAACATCCTCCAGCAACGGCTCCGCTTCAACGATCTCTCCATAAGTCGCTCCGCTTCAACATCCTCCAGCAACGGCTCCGCTTCAACATTCGCTCCAGTAGCCGTTCCGCTTCAACGTCCCCATGCAGTGGCTCCGCTACATCATTCTCTCCTTAAGCTGCTCCAGGATCCGAAACCGAAGCTTAAGCGTTCTCTCCATAAGCTGCTCCAGGATCTGAAGTCGAAGCTTCATATTTTTTCTCCATTAAATTTCAATGTCCTCTCCAAGAACTGAATCTGCTTTAACGCCTCCTGCTGCCAAGGATCGTGTCATAGCCACCACTTCTTCTTTCCAAGGATCGCGTCGTACCCGCCACTCCTTCTTTCCAAGTATCGTGTCATAGCCGCCACTCCTTCTTTCCAAGGATCGTGTCGTAGCCGCCACTCCTTCTTTCCAAGGATCGTGTCGTATCCGTAATTCCTTCTTTCCAAGGATCGTGTCGTAGCCGCCGCTCTTCCTTGCCGAGGGTCGTGCCATAGACGCTACTCCTTCCTTCCAAGGGTCGTGCCACCACACTCCCCATGTCAAGGATCATGATCGCAGCCATCCAATCTTCATAGTCGTGGCCACCTTTTGATCCTTCCCGAGGACCATCAAAGATTCATGAGACAACTCCAGAGACGCGGCTGGAACATTTTCTTGAATAAACATAGGGAGCCACGATAAACAACATAACTCTCTCATTTCTACCTCTTCTCTATCCATAATATTTCGTCCATGTGATATTCTGAGCATCCCAGCGTCACATCCAGAAGAGTACAATCAGCTTGTACCAAATCCCATGGACGTGGGTTCAAGGCGATGCAATAAAAGTATGCTACACATGGGGACTACCAGCATGGGACGCTTTCACTCCCCTCAACCAGGTTATTTCTGATTTCAACATCATCACTGTCGAAGTTTTACTAGCTGCGGGAATTTCTCAACATGAATCCTTACATGTGCAGCGAAGACTCCAAAAGCATGCCAAAAAGATACATTCACATATTCGACCATGCCATCGGATCCAACAGAAGTATAATTGGGGACTTCTCACCGCATCCCATTCCATATGATAGTCCAAGATTCAGAAGATGGTTCGAAGGATGTCGCTTGGAACAAAGTCCTTGAAGACTTGATAGCATCACGTTGGCAACAGAACGTCTCCCAACCCATCTATTCCATCCAGTGACTCTGGATGATTTCGACCATACGAGCATCCACAACATATCATCGTCGCGATCAGAAAGTCCATGTACTGAACAACAAAGTCGTGGATAGACCAACAACGTAACCACAGTCTCCAAGATTAGCCCTGACATGATCATTTCCGAGCATATATTTCATCCATCCGTCCCGAGAATGCGATGGATTTTGGTAAATTTTGGAATCCACTGGAGAGACACTACACACGGAAGCACGGTTCCGGACGAGCAACGGAAAACAGAAGAGGGTCGATACCTCTTTTCATGCGGACGGAGTTTCTAGAGTTTTAACAGAATAAAGATTCCTTCTTGCTCCATGAATGGGAATAGATGACTGGGCGCGACTATGCCACCTCGGGCCCGCAACATCCCTCCTGAGTTTTATTGCCGGGATGTTTTCGCCTCCTAAATGAACTTAAAACCTAAATATTCCCTCGAAGGGAGATAGGAAATTATTTTCCAATCAGATGAAATATTGGACAAAGTTGCCAGGCGCCATTAGATTTCGAAGGGGCGGACCGTCAAAATCTAAGTTCGTACGAGAATTCTACAACGATTTTAGTAAGGAGCGCTAATTAGGGTTTCAGCATGCCAAACCCTAATTTCGACAAAGTTGCCAGGCGCCATCACCACCGTTTGGTGGCCAAAGTCGCAGCTCCATCACCACCGTTTGGTATCCGAAGTTCCGAAACCAGTTTCCATCCTTCCACGGAACTGAAGCCAGTCGTCATTCCACGGAACTGAAGCTAGTTTCCATCCTTCCACGAAACTGAAGCCAGTCGTCATCCTTCCACGGAACTGAAGCCAGTCGTCATCTTTCCACGGAACTGAAGACAGTTTCCATCCTTCCACGAAACTGAAGCCAATCGTCATCCTTCCACGGAACTGAAGCCGGTTGCCATCATTCCACGGGCCCGCAACATCCCTCCTGAATTCTTCATGAGTTTTACTGTCGGTCTGTTTTGGCCTCCTAAACGAACTTAAAACCTAAATATTTCCGCGTAGGGAGATAGTAAATTCTTTTCCGATCAGATGGAGGTGCGAACCGTAAAAATACGAGTTCATACGATAATTCTACAACGATTCTAGTAAATGGCGCTAATTAGGGTTTTGGCATGCCAAACCCTAATTTAGACAAAGTTGCCAGGAGTCATCACCATCATTTGGTAGTCGAAGTTCCGAAACCAGTTTACACCATTCCGTGGACTGAAGACAGTTTCCACCATTTCGCGGACCCAAGCCAAGGCAACGCTAGCGGCTCACTCCAAGCCATGCTGACGCCAGCGGCTCCGTTTCACGCCAAGCAATGTCAGCGGCTCCCTGCCAAGCCAAGTCAACGCTAGAGGATCACTCCAATCCAGGACAACGTCAGCAGCTCCATTCCACGCCAGGAAATGCCAGCGGCTCCATTTCGCGACCAAGTCGATGCCAACAGTCTGCATCCCAGCCAGCAACCATCTCGAGGACCAAATTGCAATGCCTCCTCTGTCGACCAGTAACCGAAGATGCATCCCTGACGCCAACACCCCATGGCCGAGCCGAACTTGCGCAAAGCCGCCAATGCAAGAGTTGCAGATTCTCCTTACTCCCGAAAAAGGTTAGCCGGATCTTCCTGACAATCTCTTCATGATTTGCCGTTTCGATGTTATCCTTGTCTGTCACCATCTTATGCTTACCTCACAACAATGCCACTGTTCCGAGCTAAGCAGGGGACTTAATGTTGATGGTGGTTTTTAGCTTAGGGTCAAAATCGTAAAACCTGGCATCTGACATGACGTCACTCCCTCCACTAGCATATTTATTGAGCCGTTCAATATGTCTACGTAAAATTTACCCAGACCCGCGGATGCGGCAACCATCCCAAATACACTGTAAATTTCGGCACATTGCCAATAAGACTCACTGGGTACCGTTTTATATATATACATACTACGTTCCGCGGCAGAACCCTTAGTATTGGCTGGCATCATTTTCGCTCATGCCATCCGCGGGTTCCAAAGGTATGCGCCATCCATGCCTTCCACGCCACCGTGCCAAAGGTATGCGCCAGCCATGCCTGCCACGCCACCATGCCAAAGGTATACGCCAGCCATGCCTTCCACGCCACCGTGCAAAAGGTATGCGCCAGCCATGCCTGCCACGCCACCGCGCCAAAGGCATGCCAACCATGCCAACCACACCACCGTGCCAACGGCATGCTGATGAGTGCTAAAAAGTGCATATTTCTATATATTTTTCTTGGCATTTAACTCATCTTTTGTGCATTAATTCTACATTTTATCCCATATTCTGTGTTTTCGTTGTTTTCAAGAATAAATACTTTTCTTAATTAATTTTGCATTTTTAGGTACTAAATAAAGCCTGGTTATCTCACGGAGCGAAAAGAGCAAATGAACGGCAAAGACTCTCGCTAGGAGGAAGCGAAGAACGATGTTTGCAAGAGCCGGATCAACTATAAGTGGGCTTGAAGAGGAAGAATTGTTCTTAAAGAAGATATGGGCTTGGCATACCCAAGACCCAAAACCCTTACCCAAATCCATTTCCATTATCCATACCCATTTCCATGAGAGCCGTCAGATTGGATCCATCTTGTCATCCAACGGTCGCCTCATCATTGTGCATCAAAATCCGAAACTCCTGTCAAACACTATAGTACCTAACTCCATCTGAAGCCGTCAGTTTTGTTGTATCTCATCATCCAACGGTTGTTCCTATCGCGCCGTTGGATCATTCCATCATCTTTTCATCCTACGCTTTCGCTTCGCTGAGCATCAACCTTTGATACACCCGCCTCACACCCTAGCATCAGAACCCTATACCCCTAACCAAACGGACCCTTCTTCTCCATCGGGTTCTTCTTCTCATCTTCCCCAAAAACTTCACAGTTCTGCAACTCCATCACCTCCACCAGCTACACCTTCTTCTCGAACCACACCACCACCACAACCACCCGACAACACCACGACATCTCTCCCTAGCCTAGACTTCTTTCCAAATTCACATCTCTGAACCCTAGGTGTGGGTTTGACAAGAAAGCTCGAGCTAGGGTTTCACCAACAGCGAGGAGAAGACAAAATTGAGGGCAGGAAAAGCTTCAGAAGAGCAGAGGGGACATACCCAAAGCATGGGTCGAGCTCAATTCAGGAAATTGGTGAGAGAATTTTATTTTCCCCAAAAAATTAGGGTTTCGAATTAGGGTTTTGTATTTTTGAAAAACTATAAAAGGGAAGCTGTAGAGAATGCAACACTTGTTCTTGGTTAGCCGAGATACCCCCTAATTGGGTTAATTTAATTCTCAATGTCAATTTGATTTCACTGTTAATTTTTAGGGTTCTTCATTTGCAATTTTCATTCACTGTTTAGTTGTTTAAATGCAATGTTATTTCACGTGATCCTGTTTTGAAATATGTTCTAAATCACTGGTGCTAAGGTTGAGATGAAATTTAATTCTTGTTAGGTGGTAAAATATTAGGAAGGAATTCTTGTAGTGATCAGTTGCCTAGGGAAGTGATGAACTTAGTATGTAATATCACCTGTGATTGAGTGTGCCTTAAACAGACACTCAATGCTAGGGGTGATTGAGTAACTTAGCTCATTAACTTTCCACAAATGCATACCCTGTACTAAGGAAGGCATGAACCTCCCCCTTTTTCCATTAGGGACAAGAATATGAACTAGAATTTCTACTATCTAGCTAGGTATAAAATGGATTCAAGACCTTAGTGTTTTACTTCTTTGTCACTGTTTTACTTAGAGAACTCACTGCTCATTGCTCACTGTTATTCATTGCCTTTGCTTCTTTGGCTCACTGCCACTGTCACTTATTGCCTCTGTCTCAGTTACTTTTAAGTTATTATTGTTGCTCTTGCTCACCACTGTCTTTGTCACTATATTACTCTTTTACTCACTGTCCTGTTTAGCTACCTTGCTGTTTTGCACCACTGTTACTGTCACTGCTTAGCTTAGGAAACTTCAACTACACACACAAGTCTCTTTGGATCGACCCGTATTTGCACATTAGCTTCAATCGACACCGTGCACTTGCGGTTATCATTTGTAGGATTTTTAGAAGCCTACCAAGTTTTTGGCACCGTTGCCGGGGACTTGGATGTGCTGTTTTGAAGATTTCTTAGCCATCTTTCATTTCATTCTAGTCCATTTGCATCATTGCATCATTGTCTGCATCAGCATCTTGCATCTGCATTGCATTCCTGCATGAGCATTTAGTGTAGCATCTAGTGTAATTTTCCTGTTCTTTGTAGCTTGCTCTTAACTGATAACTCTGTTGAGTAACAGGTGCCTTCTCCAACTGACCTGTTGCTTGCCAAGAACTGCTGCCTGAAGCCTACCTGTGCTGCCTGGTGCTGCTGCTATTGTTGTTGTTGCTGCTGCTGTGCTCCTGTTGCTGCTGGTGCTGAGCCTGTGCTGCTGCTGCTGCTTCCTGTTGCTGCTGCCAGCCTCTGCTGCTGCCAAGACTGCTGTTGTTGCTGCTCCCTGCTGCTGCTGCTGAGTCCCTGCTGCAGCTAGTGTAAGATAAAGCCCAACTGGGCTTGTGAAGTGAACTGATTTGAACCAAGCCCAACTGGGCCTTGAGTGTTGAAGCCAAAGCTTAGGATGAACCAAAGCCCAACTGGGCTTTTGCAACCAAACTGAGCAGCTGGGCTGTGCTTAAGCAAGTAAGCCTAAACCCATTAAGAAAACCCAACCTGTGGGCTTCCATTTTTCTTGTGGGCTTGTAATATTAAACCCAACATTTGGGCTTATATTTTCTTTGGGCTTGTAATCTTAATTACTTGTGGGCTTGTTTGTTTATTTGCTTGTGGGCTTGTGGTGTTAGATTGATTTGGGCCTGTAGTTTTAAATAAGAAAAACTAAACTTTTAAAAGCCCAACTGGGCCTCAGACCAAACAAGCAACGGTTGGGCTGTTTCAAAAGCTACATTGGGCTTCAGTTTGCATACACATTGTGGGCTTAGTTCACCTTCCCTTGGAAAAGCAATTTCTCCAACCAATGTGGGCTTGCTCCCAACACTAAAACCAAAATTTTTGCTCCCAATTAAAAACCAAACTTTCTACCTCTTTAAAACCAAATTTGCTCCAATCAAAACCAAAAGCTCCCAAATGGGCTTTGTCTTCAAAGTCTAAAACCAAAGTTTTCAAAACCCAATAAACCAAAGTGTTTTCTTTTCCCATTAGGTCCAAATTTTTTAAAAACCCATTAAAAACCAAATTTCTTTTTCCAAAACCCGACAAAACCAAATGTTACCCATAAAAACCAAATTTTTCCCAAAAATCCAAACCCATTAAAAAACCAAATTTTGGGCTTTGTAACATGGTTACTTAGCTTTTGAGCCAAATCATGTCTGGATCTTGGTCTACAGTTGGGGAATACAACAAATCCCTTAGAGAACTTGCGTATGGACATACTCCACGTTATGAACCTCCCATAGACCATGATGTCAATAGTTATAGGAATTATTATGGACATTTTCAAAGTCCCGAGCCTCAATACATGAACCCTAATAACTATTCACACATGCATCATTCACCACAACGTGAAAATGAACATTTTGCTAGTGCCTCACTCACACAATCATCACTGATCGATCAATTAGAAGCTCGAATCGCAGCTTTAGAAATGCAATCACATGAGGAATCTGTCACATCTAATTTTCTTAGGCAACCTGAAATCTATGCATGTCCCGCATGTGGTAGTTTAGACCACCCTGTTGAGAATTGTCATATTTTGCATAATTTTAGGCAATCTAGAGAAAATCCAAGGTATGAAATGCCCATAAATTGTGAGAATGGTAGTCATTGGGACCATAATCAATCCTTTGAGGGTTGCGATCAATATTTTGTAAACCCTAATGACCATGCACACATGTACCATTCACCACAATTTGAACATGAAGAATTTTGTACTCCCATGAATTTAGACTCCACCACAGAAGCTTTAAGACTCAGTAAGCAAAACTTTGATAGATCTACATCACGAATTCATGCATATTTAGATCAGATTTTGCTTCACCTACAAAAGGAGGAAATTCATGAGGAAATGTATGTTGTCCCTAATGAAGTGTCTAGTCCCATTCATGTAAATGATGTTGAATATGAACCTAATTTAGAGGAACATGAATCGACTAATGACACCACCACTGTTAATGAGGACCAATATGCATGCTACCATGATGATGATTATGAGATATGTGATATGTTAGAAGAACATGAAAATATTGTGGAACCTGTTGGTTCAATAACATATGGCTTCTCGCCCTCGACCTTCATGAATGTTGTTTTTTCTAATACTCATTGTAATTCATATGATTTTGATATTGACATGGGATTCGTACAATTATTCTGTGAAGATGAGCATGACATAGGAATAGTTGAATCTTCTGTAGACACTAATGTTATGCATGAAAATATATTTGATGTGTCTGATTCTCTACCTAGGTCACATTGTGATATTTCTCCTGATTTGCCGATGCATGAGAATAAATTTGTTGATGATGTTGATGACTCTGATTGTGATCTTGCCAATTTGTTTGATGATTGTGAGCATGTTGTGACACGTGTAAGACTTAGGAGATGTTGATGTGATTAGTAATGATGTGCCTATCGTCCTACATAAGTCACAATCTGATGGCCTTCCACCCAACCTAGATTTGGTTTGTACCCATATTGTCAAACCGACTTTTCTGAGAGTCCCTAATCTAGGTTTGGAACTGTGTGCTTCCCAAGTCCTCTTGGACTATTTTGCTTCTAAGTATAATATTTGAGGAACCACAGTTGGAATTAGCATGTTTGCCCGTCCCTAGCACAGTTCACTTTGAGTTAGACCTTGTACATGATGAACCCCAAAACTGCGAGATTTTGTTTCCAAAATTTTATCCGTTGAAAAATCCAGGTTTGGGGGTAGCTCATTTTGTTTCACAGTTTCACTTGCCTATCCTGTTATTATGTGTGAAGCTGTTGAAACCTCTACACTTTGTCTTTTGGGTTGATCCTCAACTCTTAGATTGTTAGTGTATGGTGAATTTTTGTATATAATCCAGTAGATAAAATTTCTTAAAACATTTTTGTTCCTTTTGTATATATTTTTCTAATCCAATATGATCTCGGCTGACATATGTTGGATTCTTGCCTTGAATAACGGAGTTCTAATATTGCTTTCGCCGAAATCGGGTATTCTCTTTCCTTTTTCTCTACTCAACATGATCCTCTTCATATGTTGTATTATAATTTTGTTCATATTTTGAAACATTGAGGACAATGTTTAGTTTAGGTTTGGGGGTGAAAAGTAGATACTTTGATAATATGCCATAATTGAAAACAAGAACTCCTTCTTTTTGAAAAAACGAAAAATCAAAATAAAAAATTAAAAATTGAAAAAAAACATAAAAATGGAGCTCATTTACCTTGAAATGTTGACTCTTGTGAAAATATGTAATTATTAGGAGTCTTAGTCTAGATATTTAGGCACCCTGATTCTAGCACAATTCACATAGTGATAAGAAATTTGCACGCGCACGATCTACCAATACATGTATAGCCTCGATCTTCAAGGTGTTTGATAGGAAGTCACGATTGCCAATCACTTTAGAATACTGAACGAAACTTGACTAGCTTGTTCTTTGGTTGGTTGGGATAGAAGGTGGAGGTTACATTAAGAAAGACAACCATCGAATTTAACTGGGTGCATCAAAAAGGGCTACCTCTTGCAAAGTGTCATGTAATCTTTTGTTTCCTTTTGTATATGTATCAAAAGTGTTTCCTGTTCAAAAAAAAAAAAAAAAAAAAAAAAAAAATCAAAAAAAAAAAAAAGAATGAAAAAAATGAAAAACTCAATCAAGTATTTATCAATTCCATCCTCTCTTGTTCCAAAAATAAAAGAGAGTAGTCAATGTAAATAAGAGTCATGTACAGAGTCATTTTGTTGTTTCATTGTAATAAGCAAGGAGGGTGTATGCCATTGATGTACAACGCGAGTAATTGTGAAACACCTCCTACTCATTCACAATTCTCGTAAAGTCCGGACAGCTAGCTAGATTTCGACCTCAGTTCTTAGCATGAGAAACTATCTCTTGGTGATTAGTAGTCATAACATCCGATCTTTCTTTACACATGTGTAGATACACTTTACACTCTTATCACATGTATTTATTTGTTATCAGTGCTAGGATTGTGCCTTCGATAGCTAGATTGACATCTCCATTTTGCTGTGAGCTTCTACTGACTTGCGCATGTCACATTTGATGGAATCTGAGCTTATATTTTGTCTTATAACTTTGTAGGTACGTTCTAAGAAAACCTTCACGAGACTTCACTCGTCCACTAGGGACACTTAGTGGTTTAAAAGGCTTAGTGCATACGCTAAATGCATTCGAGAGACCAGCGACAGTGGTATAGGTAGGATTTCCTTAGTTTTGTTTTACTTGAGGATAAGTAAAATTCAGGTTTGGGGGTATTTGATGAGTGCTAAAAAGTGCATATTTCTATATATTTTTCTTGGCATTTAACTCATCTTTTGTGCATTAATTCTACATTTTATCCCATATTCTGTGTTTTCGTTGTTTTCAAGAATAAATACTTTTCTTAATTAATTTTGCATTTTTAGGTACTAAATAAAGCCTGGTTATCTCACGGAGCGAAAAGAGCAAATGAACGGCAAAGACTCTCGCTAGGAGGAAGCGAATAACGATGTTTGCAAGAGCCGGATCAACTAGAAGTGGGCTTGAAGAGGAAGAATTGTTCTTAAAGAAGATATGGGATTGGCATACCCAAGACCCAAAACCCTTACCCAAATCCATTTCCATTATCCATACCCATTTCCATGAGAGCCGTCAGATTGGATCCATCTTGTCATCCAACGGTCGCCTCATCATTGTGCATCAAAATCCGAAGCTCCTGTCAAACACTATAGTACCTAACTCCATCTGAAGCCGTTAGTTTTGTTGTATCTCATCATCCAACGGTCGTTCCTATCGCGTCGTTGGATCATTCCATCATCTTTTCATCCCACGCTTTCGCTTCGCTGAGCATCAACCTTTGATACACCCGCCTCACACCCTAGCATCAGAACCCTATACCCCTAACCAAACGGACCCTTCTTCTCCATCGGGTTCTTCTTCTCATCTTCCCCAAAAACTTCACAGTTCTGCAACTCCATCACCTCCACCAGCTACACCTTCTTCTCGAACCACACCACCACCCGACAACACCACGACATCTCTCCCTAGCCTAGACTTCTTTCCAAATTCACATCTCTGAACCCTAGGTGTGGGTTTGACAAGAAAGCTCGAGCTAGGGTTTCACCAACAGCGAGGAGAAGACAAAATTGAGGGCAGGAAAAGCTTCAGAAGAGCAGAGGGGACATACCCAAAGCATGGGTCGAGCTCAATTCAGGAAATTGGTGAGAGAATTTTATTTTCCCCAAAAAATTAGGGTTTCGAATTAGGGTTTTGTATTTTTGAAAAACTATAAAAGGGAAGCTGTAGAGAATGCAAAACTTGTTCTTGGTTAGCCGAGATACCCCCTAATTGGGTTAATTTAATTCTCAATGTCAATTTGATTTCACTGTTAATTTTTAGGGTTCTTCATTTGCAATTTTCATTCACTGTTTAGTTGTTTAAATGCAATGTTATTTCACATGATCCTGTTTTGAAATATGTTCTAAATCACTGGTGCTAAGGTTGATATGAAATTTAATTCCTGTTAGGTGGTAAAATATTAGGAAGGAATTCTTGTAGTGATCAGTTGCCTAGGGAAGTGATGAACTTAGTATGTAATATCACCTGTGATTGAGTGTGCCTTAAACAGACACTCAATGCTAGGGGTGATTGAGTAACTTAGCTCATTAACTTTCCACAAATGCATACCCTGGACTAAGGAAGGCATGAACCTCCCCCTTTTTCCATTAGGGACAAGAATATGAACTAGAATTGCTACTATCTAGCTAGGTATAAGATGGATTCAAGACCTTAGTGTTTTACTTCTTTGTCACTGTTTTACTTAGAGAACTCACTGCTCATTGCTCACTGTTATTCATTTCCTTTGCTTCTTTGGCTCACTGCCACTGTCACTTATTGCCTCTGTCTCAGTTACTTTTAAGTTATTATTGTTGCTCTTGCTCACCACTGTCTTTGTCACTATATTACTCTTTTACTCACTGTCCTGTTTAGCTACCTTGCTGTTTTGCACCACTGTTACTGTCACTGCTTAGCTTAGGAAACTTCAACTACACACACAAGTCTCTGTGGATCGACCCGTATTTGCACATTAGCTTCAATCGACACCGTGCACTTGCGGTTATCATTTGTAGGATTTTTAGAAGCCTACCACATGCCAACTATGCCAGCCACACCTCCGCGCCAAAGGCATGCCAACCATGCCAGCCGCACCACCGTGCCAACGACATGCCAACCATGCCATCCACACCTCCGCGCCAAAGGCATGCCAACCATGCCAGCCACACCACCGTGCCAAAGGAATGCGCCGTCCATGCCTTCCATGCCACCGCGCCAAAGGCATGCCAACCATGCCAGCCGCACCACTGTACCAACAACATTCCAACCATGCCATCCACACCTCCACGCCAAAGGCATGCCAACTATGCCATCCGCACCACCGTGCTAACGGTATGCCAACCATGCCAGCCACACCTCCACGCCAAACGCATGCCAACCATGCCAGCCGCACCTTCGTGCCAACGACATGCCATCCACTTCTCCGCGCAAAAATGAAGCTAACAGTGCCAGCCGCACTACCGTGCCAACGGCATTCCATCTATGCAAGCCACACCTCCGCGCCAAAGGCATGCCAACCATGCCAGCTGCACCACCGTGCCAATAACATGCCAACCATGCCAGCCACATCTCCGCTCCAAAGGCATGCCAACCATGCCATCCGCACCACCGTGCCAACGGCATGCCGGCCACACCTCCGCACCTAAGGCATGCCAACTATTCCAGCCACACCACCGTGCTAACGGCATGCCAACCATGCCAGCCACACCTCACGCGCCAAAGGCCCAACCACGCCAGCCGCTGGCTGCCAAACAGAGGGTTGCAACAATCAACGACTACCCTTCCCTCTGAGACGGAAAATCTCAGGCATACAAGTTCGCCACCAAACGCGTGGCAACTTCTGGCCCAATGCCAAATTCCACGGTTTATGCAAAAACCCTAATTTGGTCGTGCCTAAAACATGCCAAAGTCATGCCGGCCATGCCTCTATGCTGCTGGCTGCCAAACGGAGGGTTGCAACAATCAACGGCTACCCCTCCTCCTGAGATGCAGATCTCAGCCGTACAAGTTAGCCACCAAACGCGTGGCAACCTCTTGGCTGTGATGCCAAAACTCCGCGTTTTGTGGCAAACCCTAATTTGGGACACGCCAAGAGCATGCACGAGCCATGCTAGCCATTCCTCCATACCGCTGGTTGCCAAATGGAGGGTTGCAACAATCAACGGCTACCCCTCCTTCTAAGATGCAAATCTCATCCGTACAAGCTCGCCACCAAACCAAACGATTTGTGGCAACCTCTTGGCTGCGATGCCAAAATTCCGCGGTTTGCGCCAAACCCTAATTTGACCGCGCGAAGAGCATGCACGAGCCATGCCGGCCATGCCTTCATGTCGCTGGCTGTCAAACGGAGGGTTGCAACAATAAATGGCCACTCCTCATCCTGAGACATAGACTCAGCCGTACAAGCTTGCCGCCAAACCATACGACTTGTGGCAACCCTGCCAACTCTCTGGTCACGACACCCTAATTGGCCATGCTAAGAGCATGCACAAGCCATGATAGCACCGTGGCCACGACACTGGCTACCAACGGAAGGTAGCCACAATCAACGGCTACCCTTCCTCTCAAGATGCAAAATCTCGGTCGTCGAAGGTCGCCACCGAACCGGAAAGCCTCTCATTTTTAACTTGACAAACAATAACAACATGCTACACGTTTTACACGAAAACACTCGAGACATCAAGACATGTCAAAAACTGAGGGATGCTCATCAGGGTATTGGTATGGCGGTTTACAACATATGGCGTGCAATACGTCCGTTACAAGAAAGTGTCATAAGAGTAAGGTGGTTAGTAATAACAGGAAATAATGGTGAAACCTATCCTTCATTATGGAAACATCAATTCCAGGCGTTACCCGTTACCGTTCTCTTCCATTACTCAACCGTTTCCACTTCTTACTTGGCCAGGGTACGTATTATTGCGACTTGTATAAATAGGTCTCACCTATTTCCACCAAATAACAAGTTTTTGTCAGGAGAAAAATACACACCACTTATAAATCACCTGTTAGCTTTCCACATTGCTAGCGTTTACCTTTCTGATACAAGTCGTAAAACAACCACTCTTCCAGAATCAACTATTCTGGTCCCAACACTCTCTTCACTTCCCTCCCCAAGACCAACCCTTCTCCTTCACTTTGTGATCGAAGCAAGTCTGGAACAACCATTTCTTGGTTTAGGCCAGATTTGTACAGATTGATCTCTCGAATCTAAAGTACTCCCTTGCAGTACATTATTTAGGGTTTAAACTCGTTTCTCACCTATATACGAAATTACCAAAATAAGCAGAAACCGTTTTCACCCTCAAAAAAAAAATTGGCGACCATAGGGGGAGATTAATCTCTCGGTTACATTATCAATTTCCAATTTACGATTTCGTTTTTCAACTCGGATCACGAGATGATAGAAGTAAACGATCCGCTCGGAGATCAACGACTCAGTTACCAGTTATCACACGACAAGGGGTTACTGGGGACTTCTAAGATGGTGGAAGCAAACGATACGCTCGGGGATCAATGGCTCAGTTACCAAACGGTTCAGTTAACAATTATCACACGTCAAGGAGTGACTGGGGACTTCTCGCAGTCAGGACGACATCGCCCATAAAACTCGGAGTCACACCCTGAGTATCCATTTTTCTTAGAGACCCTAAAAGCGAGAACCGCTTTGACGTTTCTCCCCAGGATCCGCTTCAACATCCTCCAGCAACGGCTCCGCTTTAACGATCTCTCCAGAAGTCGCTCCGCTTCAACATCCTCCAGCAACGGCTCCGCTTCAACGTACGCTCCAGCAGCCGCTCCTCTTCAACGTCCCCCAGCAGTGGCTCCGTTTCAGCGTTCTCTCCATAAGCTGCTCCAGGATCCGAAACCAAAGCTTCAACGTTCTCACCATAAGATGCTCCAGGATACGAAGCCGAAGCTTCATATTTTTGATCCATTAATTTTCAACGTCCTCTCCAAGAATTGAAGCCGCTTCAATGCCTCCTCCTGCCAAGGATCGTGTCATAGCCACCACTCATTCTTTCCAAGGATCGTGTCGTAGCCAGCACTCGTTCTTTCGAAGTATCGTGTCATAGCCGCCACTCCTTCTTTCCAAGGATCGTGTCGTAACCGCCACTCCTTCTTTCCAAGGATCATGTCGTAACTGCCATTCCTTCTTTCCAAGGATCGTGTCGTAGCCGCCGCTCTTCCTTGCCAAGGGTCGTGCCACAGACGCCACTCTTTATTTCCAAGGGTCGTGCCACCACACTCCCTATGTCAAGGATCATGATCGCAGCCAACCAATCTTCGTAGTCGTGGCCACCTTTTGATCCATCCCGACGACCATCAAAGATTCATGAGACAACTCCAGAGATGCGGCTGAAACATTTTCTTGAGGAAACAGAGGGAGCCACGATAAAAAACATAAATCTCTCATTTCTACCTCTTCTCTATCCAGAATATTTCGTCCATGTGATATTCTGAGCATCCCAGCTTCACATCCAGAAAAGTACAATCATCTTGTACCAAATCCCGTGGACGTGGATTCAAGGCGATGCAATGAAAGTAGGCTACACATGGGGATTACCAGCATGGGACGCTTTCACTCCCCTCAACCAGGTTATTTCTGATTTCAATATCATCACTGTCAAAGTTTTACAAGCCGCAAGAATTTCTCAACATGAAGCCGTACATGTGTACCGAAAACTCCAAAAGCATGCCACAAAGATACATTCACATATTCGACCATGCCATCGGATCCAACAGAAGTATAACTGGGGACTGCTCACCGCATCCCATTCCATATGATAGTCCAAGATCCAGAAGATGGTTCGAAGGATGTCGCTGGAAACAATGTCCTTGAAGACTTGATAGCAGCACGTCGGCCACGGAACGTCTCCCAACCCATCTATTCCATCAAGTGACTCCAGATGATTTCTACCATACGGGCATCCACATCATATCATCATCGCGATCAGAAAGTCCAGGCACTGAACAACCTAAAGTCGAGGATAGACCAACAATGCAACCACAGTCTCCAAGATTAACCCTGACATAATCGTTGTCGAGAATATATTTCATCCATCCGTCCCGAGAATGCGATGGAGTTTGGTAAATTTTGGAATCCACTGGAGAGACACTGCGCACGAAAGCACCGATCCGGACGAGCAACAGAAAACAGAAGAGGGTCGATACCTCTTTTCATGCGAACAGAGTTTCTAGAATTTGAACAGAATAAAGATTCCTTCTTGCTCCATGAAAGGGAATAGATGACTGGGCGCGACTATGCCACCTTGGGCCCGCAACATCCCTCCTGAATTCTTCCTGAGTTTTACTGTCGGGTTGTTTTCGCCTCCTAAACGAACTTAAAACCTAAATATTCCCGCGAAAAGAGATAGGAAATTATTTTCCGATCAGATGAAGGGGAAGACCGTCAAAATACGAGTTCATACTTGAATTCTACTACGATTTTAGTAAGGAGCGCTAATTAGGGTTTCGGTATGCCAAACCCTAATTTCGACAAAGTTGCTAGGCGCCATCACCATCGTTTGGTAGCCGAAGTTCCGAAATAAGTCTACACAATTCCGCGGACTGAAGAAAGTTTCCACCATTCCGCGAACCCAAGCCAAGCCAACACTAGCGGCTAACTCCAAGCCAGCCGACGCCAGTGGCTCCGTTTCACGCCAAGCAATGCCAGCGGCTCCCTGCCAAGCCAAGTAACCTCTAGCGGCTCACTTCAATCCAGGCCAACGTCAGCGGCTCCATTCCATGCCAGGAAATGCCAGCGGCTTCATTTCACGACCAAGTCGATGCCAACAGTCTGCATCCCATCCAGCAACCATCTCTATCACTCCGCGGCCTAGACAGCAGTACCATGAGCCATTCCATATCCAGCCAAAGCACCGTCTCGCAGACCAAATTGCAATGCCGCCTCTGTCGACCAGTAACCGAAGGTGCATCACAGATGCCAACACCCCATGGCCAAGCCGAACTTGCGCAAAGCCTCCAATGCAAGAGTCGCGGATTCTCCTTACTCCCGAAAAAGGTTAGCCGGATATTCTTGACAATCTCTTCATGATTTGTCGTTTCGATTTTATCCTTGTCTGTCACCATCTTATGCTTACCTCGCAACAATGCGACTATTCCGAGCTAAGCAGAGAACTTAATATTGATGGTGGTTTTTAGCTTAGGGTCAAAATCGTAAAACCTTGCATCTGACATGACGCCACTCCCTCCACTAGCACATTTATTGATCCGTTCAATATGTCCACGTAAAATTCACCCAGACCCGCGGATGCGGCAACCATCCCAAATACACTGTAAATTTCGACACCTTGCTAATAAAACTCACTGGGTACTTTTTTTTTATATATACATACTACGTTCCGCGGCAGAACCCTTAGTATTGGCTGGCATCATTTTCGCTCATACCAGCCTTGCGTGCCATAGGTTTTCCCAGCCATGCCTGCCACGCCACCGTGCCAAAGGTATGCGCCATCCATGCCTGCCACGCCACCGTGCCAAAGGTATGCGCCACCCATGCCTGACACGCCACCGCGCCAAAGGCGTGCCGACCATGCCAGCCACACCACCGTTCCAACAACATGCCAGCCATGCCAGCCATACCTCCGCGCCAAAGGCATGCCAACCATGCCAGCCGCACCACCGTGCGAACGGCATGCCAACCATTCCATCCATACCTCCGCGCTAAAGGCATGCCAACCATGCCCTCCGCACCACCATGCCAAAGGTATGCGCCAGCCATGCCATCCGCACCACCGTGCCAACGGCATACCAACCAGGCCAGCCGCACCACCGTGCCAACGACATGCCAGCCACACCTCCGCGCCAAAGGCATGCCAACCATGCCAGCCGCACCACCGTGCCAACGACATGTCATCTACACCCCCGCCAAAGGCATGCCAACCATGCCAGCCGCACCACCGTGCCAAAGGTATGTGCCATCCATGCCTGCCACGCCACCGCGCCAAAGGCATGCCAACCATGCCAGCCGCACCACCGTGCAACGACATGCCATCCACACCTACGCGCCAAAGGAATGCCAACCATTCTAGCCGCACCACCGTGCCAACGACATACCAACCATGCCAGCCACACCTCCGCGCCAAAGGCATGCCAACCATGCCAGTCGCTCCACCGTGCCAACGACATGCAAGCCACATCTACGCGCCAAAGGCATGCCAACCATGTCAGCCGCACCACCGTCCCAATGGCATGACAGCCACACCAATGCACCCAAGGAATGCCAACCATGCCAGCCGCACCACCGTGCCAACGGCATGCCAACCATGCCAGCCACACCTCCGCGCCTAAGGCATGCCAACCATGCCATCCGCACAACCGTGCCAAAGGCGTGCCAACCATGCCATCCACATCTCTGTTCCAAAGGCATGCCAACATTGCCAGTCTCACCACCGTGGCAACGGCATGCCAGCCACACCTCCGCGCCAAAGTCATGCCAGCCGCCCCACTGTGCCAACCATGCCAGCCACACCTCTGCTCCAAAGGCATGCCAACCATGCCAGTCGCACCACCGTTCCAACGGCATGCCAGCCACATCTCCGCGCCAAAGGCATGCCAACCATGCCAGCCGAACCACCGTGCCAACGGCATGCCAACCATGCCTACCACATCTCCGCGCCAAAGGTATGCCAACAATGCCAGCCGCACCACCGTGCCAACGGCATGCCATCTACACCTCCGTGCCAAAGTCATGCCAACCATGCCAGGCGCATCACCGTGCCAACATGCCAGCCACACCTCTGCGCCAAAGGCATGCAACCATGCCATCCGCACCACCGTGCCAACGGCATGCCAACCATGCCTCCGCGCCTAAGGTATGCCTACCATACCAGCTGCACCACCGTGCCAAAAGCATGCCAACCATGCCAGCCACACCTACGCGCCAAAGGTATGCCCACCATGACAGCCGCACCACCGTGCCAACGGCGTGCCAACCATGCCATCCACATCTCCGCTCCAAAGGTATGCCAACCATACCAGCTGCACCACCGTGCCAACAACATGCCAACCATGCTAGCCACACCTACGCGCCAAAGGTATGCCCACCATGACAGCCGCACCACCGTGCCAACGGCGTTCCTTCCATGCCAGCCACATCTCCGCTCCAAAGGCATGCCAACCATGCCAGTCGCACCACCGTGCCAACGACATGCCAGCCACATCTCCGCGCCAAAGGCATTCCAACAATGCCAGCCTCACCACCGTGCCAACAGCATGCCAACCACACCTCCGCGCCAAAGTCATGCCAGCCGCCCCACTGTGCCAACCATGCAAGCCACATCTCTGCGTCAAAGGCATGCCAACAATGCCAGCCACACCTCCGCGCCAAAGGCATGCCAGCCGCACCAGCGTGCCAACGGCATGCCAACCATGCCAGCCACACCTCCGCTCCAAAGGCATGCCAACCATGCCAGTCTCACCACCGTTCCAACGGTATGCCAACCACATCTCCGCGCCAAAGGCATGCCAACCATGCCAGCCGAACCACCGTGCCAACGGCATGCCAACCATGCCAGCCACATCTCCGCGCCAAAGCCATGCCAACAATGCCAGCCGCACCACCGTGCAAACGGCATGCCATCCACACCTCCGCGCCAAAGTCATGCCAACCATGCCAGGCGCATCACCGTGCCAACGTCATGCCAACATGCCAGCCACACCTCTGCGCAAAAGGCATGCTAACCATGCCAGCCGCACCACAGTGCCAACGGCATGCCAACCATGCCTCCGCGCCTAAGGTATGCCAACCATGACAGCTGCACCACCGTGCCAACAACATTCCAACCATGCCAGCCACACCTCCGCGCCAAAGGTATGCCCACCATGACATCCGCACCACCGTGCCAACGGCGTGCCAACCATGCCAGCCACATCTCCGCGCCCAAGGCATGCCAACCATGCCAGCCGCACCACCGTGCCAACGGCATGCCAGCCACATATCCGCTCCAAAGGCATGCGGACCATGCCAGCCACACCTCCACGCCAAAGTCATGCCAACCATGCCAGCCGCACTACCGTGCCAATGACATTCCAGCCACACCTGCGCGCCAAAGGCATGTCAACCATGCCAGTCGCACCACCGTGCCAACGGCATGCCAGCCACATCTCCGCCAAAGGTATGCCAACCATGCCATCCGCACCACCGTGCCAACGGCATGCCAACCATTCCATCCACACCTCCGCGCCCCAGGCATGCCAACCATGCCAGCCGAACCACCGTGCCAACAACATGCCAACCATGCCAGCCACACCTCCACGCCAAAGGCATTCCAACCGTGCTAGCCGAACCACCGTGCCAACGACATGCCAACCATGCCAGTCACATCTCCGCGCCAGAGGCATGCCAACAATGCCATCCACAACACCGTGCCAACGACATGCCATCCACACCTCCGCGCCAAAGTCATGCCAACCATGTCAGCTGCACCACCGTGCCAACGACATGCCAACCATTCCAGCCACACCTCCCCGCCAAAGGCATACCAACCATGCCAGCCGCACCATCGTGCCAACGGCGTGCCAACCATGCCAGTCGCACCACCCTGCCAACGACATTCCAGCCACATCTCCGCGCCAAAGGCATGCCAACCATGACAGCCGCACCATCGTGCCGACGACATGCCAGCCACACCTTCGCTCCCAAGGTATTCCAACCATTCCAGCCTACCACCGTGACAACGGCATGCCAATCATTCCAGCCACACCTCCACACCAAAGGCATGCCAACCATGCCAGCCACACCACCGTGCCAATGACATGCCAACCATGCCAGCCACTCACACCACCGTGCCAATGACATGCCAACCATGCCAGCCACTCACACCACCGTGCCAACGTCATGCCAGCCACATCTCCGCCCTAACGGCATGCCAGCCAAACCTCCGCACCCAAAGCATGTCAACTATGCCAGCCCACCACCGTGCCAACGACATGCCAACCATGCCAGCCACACCTCACGCGCCAAAGTCCCAACTATGCCAGTGGCACCGTCGTGCCAACAGCATGCAAAAGCAATGCCGACCATGCCTCCATGCCGCTGGCTGCCAAACAGAGAGTTGCAACAATCAACGACTATCCTTCCTTCTGAGATGGAAATCTCACCCGTACAAGTTCTCCACCAAACGCGTGGCAACTTCTGTCCCAATGCCAAAACCTTAATTTGGTCGCGCCTAAAACATGCCAAAGCCATGACGGCCATGCCAAACGGAGGGTTGCAACAATCAATGGATACCCCTCCTCTTGAGATGCAGATCTCAGTCGTACAATTTCTCCACCCAACGCGTGACAACTTCTGGCCCAACGCAAAATTCCACGGTTTATGCCAAAACCCTAATTTGGTCGCGCCTAAAACATGCCAAAGACATGCCGGCCACGCCTCAATGCCGCTGGCTGCCAAACGGAGGGTTGCAACAATCAACGGCTACCCCTCCTCCTGAGATGCAGATCTCAGCCGTACAAGTTCTCCACCAAACGCCTGGAAACCTCTTGGCTACGATGCCCAAACTCCGCGGTTTGTGCCAAACCCTAATTTAAGCCACGCCAAGAGCATGCACGAGCCATGCTAGCCATGCCTCCATGTCGCTGGCTGCCAAACGGAGGGTTGCAACAATCAACTGCTACCCCTCCTTCTGAGATGCAAATCTCAGCCGTACAAGCTCACCACCAAACCAAACGATTTGTGGCAACCTCTTGGCTGCGATGCCAAAATTACACGGTTTGCGCCAAACCCTAACTTGGACGCGCCAAGAGCATTCACGAGCCATGCTGGCCATGCCTCTATTCCGCTGGATGTCAAACGCAAGGTTGCAACAATCAACGGCTACCCCTCTTCCTGAAACACAGATCTCAGTCGTACAAGCTTGCCGCCAAACCACACGACTTGTGGCAACCCTTTGGCTACGCTGCCAACTCTTTGGTCACGGAAATCTAATTGGCCACGCCAAGAGCATGTGCAATCCATGCCAGCACCGTGGCCACGACACTGGATACCAACGGAAGGTAGCCACAATCAACGGCTACCCTTCCTCTCAAGATACAAAATCTCGGCCGTCGAAGGTCGCCACCGAACCGGAAAGCCTGTCAATTTTAACTTGCCAAACAATAGCAACATGCTACACGTTTTCCACGAAAACACTCGAGACATCAAGACATGTCACAAACTAGGGATGCTCATCAGGGTATTGGTCTGGCGGTTTACAGCATGTGGCGTGCAATACGTCCGTTACAAGAAAGTGTCATAAAACTAAGGAGGTTAGTAATGACAGGAAATAATGGTGAAACATATCCTTCATTATGGAAATATCAATTCCAGGCGTTACCCGTTACCATTCTCTGTCATTACTCAACCGTTTCCACTTCTTACGAGGCAGGGTGTGTTTTGTTGCGATTTGTATAAATAGGTCTCACTTATTTCCACCAAATAACAAGTTTTGGTCAGGATAAAAATACACATCACTCAGAAATCACCTCTTAGCTTTCCACATTGCTAGCATTTCCCTTTCTGATACAAGTCGTAAAACAACCACTCTTCCAGAATCAACTATTCTAGTCTCAACACTCTCTTCGCTTCCCTCCCCAAGACCAACCCTTATCATTCACTTTGTAACCTAAGCAAGTCTGGAATGGCCATTTATTTGTTTAGGCCGGATTTGTACAGATTGATCTCTCGAATCTAAAGTACTCCCGTGCAGTACATTGTTTAGGGTTTAGACTCATTTCTCACCCATACAAGAAATTACCAAAATCAGCAGAAACCGTTTTCACCCTCAAACACCTAGTAACTTTCTATCTAACCTATACGAAGTTGATTCTATTAAATAATCAAGCAACTCTTTAAATGAGTTTTGATTCACTAAAATATGACAACCAACCTTGACATACCAACGCTTGGTGGGTTCAACCGAGCTATGCTCTAACAATCTTCCCCTTTGTCAATTTTAGTGACAAAACTCTTACATCATATGGATAAACAAATTACAAGAATTCATTACACATACGCTTGATTCCAAGTTTAAACAACACAATAACTTGTATACATTCAATCCATAAATGTCGATGTTGACACTATAATAACAAAGCTAATACTCCCCCTAAAGGTAATATATGTAGATTTTCAATCCGCACGTCTTTTTTATTCCCTTTGTAGTTAAGATAACCACAAGTATCAATATGATATGTTACTCCCCCTTAGTCTATGATTTACTCTTTCGTCAGATATAACGTTTAAGCACCATTTTCCTTTCCTTAGTGATACCAAATCACTTGTTTACTCCATATATTTGTCCCACTTTTTATCTCAAAATTACAAAGGTACGAGCAAATAAAGGACAAACTGAAAGGATCTTAGAAATCTCAAAAGACTTGCAAAACCTATAAGAGATAAGCACGAGGGTTCCACACACCATTTTAGATAACCAATATCAAAACAGAAACTACAAAGTAATTTTTTTTTTGATATGTTACCATGGAAAAAATTGCCCGAAGCAATTTTTCCTAATAGTTTAGCAAATCAAAAATTGACTAAGCACCTTAGTTCTTTTGCTAAACCGATTGTACAAATACAACCGCTTGTTCGATAAGACCAAAATAAAGATCAGAATTAACTCTATTTTTCTCATCATGTTCTAATTATTCAAATAATAACTTAGACCTTTCACTTTTAAAAAAGACAAGTACTAGGTTAGTTAGCTAGCATTTCTTGTTAAGGCATTCGATTAGACTTGAATGACTGAAACCTCTACTTTGATAAGTCTAACTAAGATCAGAATTTAATTTCTCTTATCCAGAATCAAATTGGACTAAATAATTCATCCCGAAAACCTTTTTGTTAAGCCATAAAAAATTCATTCAAACCAAATAAATAAACTTGCATAATTATTTACCTCAAACGGAAGCAATTGAAACAAACATGAACATTAAAGTACCGCAATTGCACCGAAATTTCGTAAGCCTAAACAATTGATACCAAATAATAAAGCAAGATAACAATAGTTTTTCTTAACCGAAAACAATTGAATCACACACACATCCATACACAAATAATGGAATAAACATCAACTGTGCCGAAATTTTGTTAAGCAAAAGAAATAAATATATGCAATAAAATCATGCTTTTCTTAAACATGAAAACGATTAACTAACAAATTCGTTACCTCAAGTTCCGCATCCTCTTCACCCCCAAAAGATATGTCATTAAGTGCAAGTTCACATTGAACTCTCCCCCGTTGTGTTTTCATCCTCTCGCAAGAAAAAAGAACAACAACAAAAACCAACCTTTACCAGAGAAAGGTTGAAAATCGGTTTTAACTAATGTGATGCAAAAGTTGAAACCCCGAAACACATATGCTTTTATTCTAAACCATAGACGATTCAACATATTGTGACTTTTTCACATATGAGTTTCAATCAGAACCCCTTATCATCCTTTGATAAAGCCTATCAACATGGGCTAGAACTTAATCCTGCTAAACCAAAAAGTCACCCAAACCATAAGGGTTCACACCATATGAGATCGAATATCAAGGTTATGAAAACCGAAAATCAAACATCCCATAAACATACATAGCAATAATAAAAGCATTCAAGCACAGGATATGTAGTCGAAAAACTAACACAAGAAAAATTATAAACTAATAATTTTGTTCATAAATAATAGTTTTATTCAAAATATATATTATATAATTTTTGAAAGAAATAAAAAACGGATGTCTATTCTCTTGATTAATTATTGGGAGGAACATTCCTTTAAGAGTTTCTGGATCTTTTCGAGTAGCAAAGCCCAGCTGTTTCTGAAAACAGTAAAGTTGTTAACCAAGAGTTTCAAGATGATCTAGAAGATACTTGTTGTTAGAATTTGGTGAAATCCTTTCAACCGTTTTATTATTAGGTTGGCCTCCAATCATTTGACATATAGTCCTTTTAGAGACAGTCGTAATGCTTCTCATGTCATCAAAGTCATCTCCCGCGATGAATTCACAAATCTTTGTAATCATACATGGAAAATCGATACGCCTCTTTATTCCTGAGGAGGAGATAGAACCTGAGATTTTTATCATTTGACTGACAATGATTCCACATATATCAATTTGAGTGTCTCCTGTTAACAGAAAATAAACAAATTCTGCAAAATCTTTGTCCCAAGTTGAATTATCTAGTTTATCGAATACCCTTAGGTAGAAGGGTATATCTTTTATTGGTAATCTACCATTTTCCCACTCTGTCGGTCTTCCAGTGAGATGTGTTGAAATGGTATCGTGCTCAATTTCAACTCCGGTAATCAAATGATTACATTCCACATTGTAGTCAATAGCATTAAAAATTGTCTTACGATCAACATAGTAGAGTCCTTGACCAACAAGTGTAACAAAGGTAAGATTTTTATGATCAACATTACGAATATTCGCATAAAAAAATCTTACCATATCAGGTGAATATTTTAAAATCAAAAAGCTTTCCCCAGTTCCGATCTTGAACCAACTTCACATAATCCTTATCTTGGACATCTGGATCGAATTTCTTTTCAGTAATGAATTCCATCCTCTTGAGAGTTTCGCATTTTCTAAAGCATGAGTTTTCAACAAAACGAGTAAATTCATGCTTGTCATCAATACTTTTAGGAAATCTGATCCTATCAATATCATTGTATATGACTCGGTCATCAGATGATATGTCTCTTGATTTCCTCTTTCTCATATTTGCAAAAATATGAAAAACCCTAGTTGGTTTGATCAATCTTCCCCAATATGTTTGTAAACATAGCAAGAGGTTATCTTTTATAGAAGAATATATATCAAAACCCGGAAATAACTAGCTTTAGGAAATTCTACCAAAATCGGAAACCGAAACTTGTGGGGAGACAATTCCGATTTTATATCTAGGTCTTTCTTTTGGAAAACCGGTTTTTCATGGTATGGATCTTTATCTTGGATTGATTTTATATTTCTTTCCAAAAATATGTTTACTCGCTTATTACCAGAATTTTATAACATCATTTGAAATTCACTCAAGAATTCTCTAATTGAGTATACAGAGATAAATTTTAACATAATATGATATTTGTTAAAAATACCACTAGAATCATAAATCCTGTAATATTTCAAAAGATCACATGCTTCATTAAAACAATTATGAGGTGTATGAAGCAATCCATTGTTAATAGAATTATTAACTGAAACTTCGTTCCTTGTAAGGTTACACGGTTTCCAAAATCGCATCCTAGGTAGCGATACATTGACACTCTTTGATATGAAAATGTACATATATATACTTTGGTAGGTCATCCAAAATATATTTAAGATTCCATATTTTTCAAGAACACAGTAGCCATGGTTCATATAATAATGAAATTTTTTGAGAGGAATCTTATGCATTTTCAAGAAACATCCTGTCTCATAGAGAATTGTATCATTGTCATAGTTAGTATCAAACATAATGATATACAATCCTATCGGATCCAAAGGATCATGTACGTCATCCAAGACATATATAGATATTTACAATTCCTAAAACATTTAGGAATAAGAGTATTACATACTTCATTCGCGTCTTCCACCACGAGTTTTTGAAGTAGTCAAATCCTGACGTTACGTTGACTGAATCAACCATTGGATTCAATTTCTTATAGGTTGGATCGCACCTAACACTGATTGTTAGATCTTTTCGTGTTTGCCTGCTCTGATACCAATTGAAAAGATGAGGGTACCCAAATATACCTCAATCTAAAACTTTTCCACATATAAGTTCTTTCTCCGAAAGTGATTGTCTATGGTCTGAGTCGAGACAATGCAACTAATCGGTTCACACTTCGTGTGATGGTATATGGATACGAGATCGAGACAATACGACTACAAGATAACTTGTGTGATGGAATATGGATACAAGATAGAGACAATACAACAACGAAGTATGTTTACTTGATAATATGTCCGGACTTAACCAAACACAATATGATTGCTATCAAGTAAATATGAATTAACGTTTGTGTATTTTACTTATAATTATAATAAAAATAATTATAATTACGAAAATAGAAAAGTAAAGTACACAACAAGATTTTGTTAACGAGGAAACCGCAAATGCAGAAAAAACCTCGGGACCTTGTCCATAATTGAATACTCTCAGGATTAAGCCGCTATACAAAATCTAAACCAACTTCGTATAGTTGAGACCAAGTAACTAAACCTATAGTTCACCTAGTTCCTTCTGTATCCCTGCGCCTTCAACTTGCAATAAGTCACGCACTTGGAACAATTCCTTTGGTTCGTATCCCAAACAGTAAAGGAACAACAAATTTGTTAGGTAACAACTCTTTTCAAACAAGTGATACGATTTTGAAAAAAGGCTCTTTCGTTTATCCCAATAAACTCATTTGTCAGGTTTTTAGATCTATCCAATAGCAACTGCCAAAGTAATTGTCATGACTTTGCAATCAATACTTCGAATCAAAAAGAAATGTATTGATGCAGATTTACTCAACTAATCAATCAAGGTTATCACAAAGATAAGCCGATTATAGTTGGATCCCCAACCGATCAAGTTTTGTGCACAACAAAGATTATGAACCCAAATCAGAAATCTTCTTCGTCTTCAAATCTTAGACCTTCACACAATCAACTTGAATCTCTTGTGATCAATCATACACAGGACGGAGTCTATTAACAATGGATTATCACAAGACGTCTTTAGATCTACAAACAGTCTAAAGATCCCCGTCGAAACTTTGATCTAGTTTGAGTGAATCTTATATCATAAGAGAAGATTCTCAAGTATAAACAAAATAGGTGCAATCAAAGTCCAACAACCATTAGTCAATCGAATCAATCGAAAACTAATAATAAAATGCAATTATCTAGTTTCCCACCAACAGTACTCGTAGAGCTTCCCAATCCCAAAGGAGTCTTTAAAACGAGCGGTCGTAAGAGATTTCTCCTAATTAGGGTACTTTCCTCTCCGAATACACGGCTCCACCAGTAACAACTTAATTAGGCAGTTTTGCTGGCTCTGAGGATTAGTTTGCTTTAAATGTAAACTTCAATATTTATAGACCAAGGAAGTTCGGACACCAAGGAATTTTCAAAACCGAAAATATGCTCAAGATATGCAACATATTTCCAAATTCGGTTTCCATAATTCCAGAAATTGCTTTATCCAAATATTGACCGAAATCTCAGTAGAAAATCTCCAATTAGTAAATGCACATTACTAATTTTTATTTTCTAAATATACACATTTTAATTGCTGGAAATTAAAAGCATATAAAACTAAAAACCTTAATTAAAAGATTATCAATTTATTTCGATCTGGGATTCTCCTTTAGCTATTAAGGAATATCTTTGAACAATAAAAGATAAGAGTTACTGCACATGTTCAAAGTATTTCGACATCTTTACTTTGTAAATCCTTTTTCATATTTACAATCTTGGAACCGATTTGCCATACTTCCAAACGAGTTTAGAATTGGTTCATCTGATTTCCAAGAACTATGTGATTGATCAAAAACATTCAATCACCATTCATGGGTTTAACGGTTCTACCAAAACAAGTTTCAGTTCTACCTCCAAGTGTCTACTAGGATAGGTCACATTAGTTTCCAAATTATTGTTAACTAAGTACCATGATCGGTTACCACTTATTTATGGTACTTACTTGTGTTCGGTTGCACAAGTTATAGGATCGGTCACACCAATTATTAAAACTTGTTAACTTACTACAAGGATCGATTACACATCTTGTGATTAGTCCCAACCAAGTTCTAGGATCGGTTACCCAATGATTAGGAATGGTCACACCAATTACAAATATCGATCATACCATCTCAAGTGATTACTTAGGATCAGTTTCACTAATAAAAGTCGTACCAATACAAAAGTCAGGCCTTGTGAATAATTTTACCAATATACATAAACAAGTTATGAGCGGTTATACTAAACACACATATTGGTAATCCAAAGATTTGCAATGAATAACAATATCAATAAGCCTAGCGATTTCCCTTTCGATTCATAAAACAAGTTTATGAATTGTATTTCCTTTAAACGAATGTAAAACATTGTTTCTTAGGATGAAATATTCACCCATACCCATACACATAATCACAATAGCATTTATACGGTTATGTCGATGTCTTATATACGAATTTCAAAAGATATACGTTATACTTCGTATTGTAATTTCTTAATACTATGTCTAACTAGAGTATAATCATTCACAGCTTCGCAGTTATGTTTTCAATATGAACGACTTCAAATATACGTTAGGAATGAAAAAATTCAAGTCAAATATTACTAACCTCAAGTGGAAGGATGATTTCGTCGTTGTATCTCTTTACTTCTTCATATTCTTCAAGTCTTCACGTAATACTTGTAAGTCTCATATCCATGTAAATTTCTAGCTAACCTATACAAAGTTGACTAGTAAATAATCAAGCGACTCTTTAAATGAGTTTTGGTTCACTAAAATGTGACAACCAACCTTGACATACCAACGCTTGGTGGGTTCAACCGAGCTATGCTCTAACAGAGGACTTGTTCAAGGACATGCTAGCTTCTGGAGTTATCCAACCAAGTCACGACCCCTTTGCAACTCTTATTCTCTTAGTTAAGAAGAAGGACAACTCATGGAGATTTTGTGTTGACTATATGAAGATGAATTCTATTAATATCAAAGACAAACTTCCCATACCCATCATTGATGAGTTGCTGGATTAACTTCATGGTGCAAAGTGGTTTACCAAAATTGATCTCAAGTCTGGATTACCAAAATTTCCCATAACCATCATTATGGACATTATGGATTTAAATAAGGTGATGCATTTTGGTTTTACTAATGCTCAGCAACATTTAAAGCTCTCATGAATGATATCTTTCAAGCTCATTTAAGAAAGTTTATTCTAGTCTTCTCTGATGACATCTTGATCTACAATTCTGGCTTGGAAGAACATATTCAGCACCTGTATATCACCTTGGATATTTTCAGGAATCACCAAATTTATGCTAATTAAGTTATCTAAATGTTACTTTGCTCAACCCGAATTGGAGTTTTTGGGTCATATTATCAATGCATGAGGAGTCAAAACTGATCCTGCAAAGATTGAAAGCATCACTAATTAGCCACTTTTTACTATCATAAAGGAATTAAGAGGATTTCTGGGTCTCACAGGGTATTATAGAAAGTTTGTACAAGGTTTTGGGATGATCAGTAGACCTCTTACTGACCTGCTGAATGCTTATGAATGGCCTACTGCAGCTACTGAAGCTTTTAACAAAATCAAACTAGCAATGACACAAACTCCAGTTCTTTCTCTCCACGACTTTACCAAGGAATTTGTGTTAGAGGATGATGATTGTGAAAATGACATTAGGTTGTGTGCTCATGCAACAAGGAAGACCAATTGGATTTTTTAACCATCCATTAGGACAAAAGTTGCTGCCCTATCTACTTATGAAAAGGAAATGCTGGCAATTGCTCTAGTTGTAACTAGGTGGAGATACTACTTACAAGGAAACCATTTATTATAAAAACTGACCATGAAAGTATAAAGCATATCCTTGAACAAAAAATTTCTATTGTGTTACAACAGAAATGGATTATCAAGCTCCTTGGATTTGACAATGAGATAAGATATAAGAAAGGATGTGAGAATAAATTTGTTGATACATTATCTAGAAGACCACATCTGCAAGATGCATGTAAGTCAATGGCTATAACTCAACCACTTTATTCTCAAGATATTTCTTGTAGCTATATTAGTGATACTAAAGCACAAAAACTTATTTCTCGATTACTGATCAATCCTTCTGTCGTGGAAAAATTCTTTTATCAAGAAGGAGTGATGAGATTCAAACAAAGAATCTGTGTAGGTGCTGATTCAATCACAAGGCACAACATTCTCTCTTCAGTGCACTCTTATGATGTAGGTGGCCACTATGGTATTAAAGCCACCTACATTAGAGCTAAGACTTATTTCTTCTGGAAAAAAAATGAGAGAAGACATTTACTCTTTTGTCTCTAACGGTGATATTTCTCAGAGAAATAAAGGTGAACATCATCACCCTGCTGGCCTTCTCCAGCTATTTCCCATTCCATACCAAGCTTGGAAACATATTTCTTCATCGAAAGATTGTCACTCAGTGAAAGAAAGAATGTCATCTTAGTGATGCTAGACAGGCTGACTAAGTACAACCACTTCATCCATCTTCTCCATCCATATACTGCTAAAAGAATTTATCAATCAGGTAAAAAAAAAAATTCATGGACTCTCTGCTTCTACTATCTCTGACAGAGATAAGATCTTTACTAGCTTATTTTGGCAAGAGTTATTCAAAACATTTGGCACCAACTTAAATCTCAACACTGCTTATCATCCTCAAACTGATGGGAAAATTGAGAGAGTCAATGCTTTTTTGGAGAGCTACCTCAGATGTATGTCTATCCACAAACCCAAAAATTGGTACAAGTGGTTACAGTTAGATGATTGGTGGTACAACACCAACTTCCATACTAGCCTCAAGATGAGCCATTTCAATGCTTTGTATGGCTATGAACCTCCACAGCTTGCTTTTCCATCCACAGTAACTACTTATTTGCAGCTGTGGAAGAATATATTCATAAGAGGGATGCATTTCTTGGTTTCCTATGCGAAAATTTATACAAATCTCAAGAGAGAATGAAGCTATATGATGATACCAAGATAGTGGATATATGTTTTGATGTGGGTGATTTGGTTTATCTGAAGTTACACCCTTACAAACAGTCATCCATTGACCTAAGAAAGAATGTCAAGCTCTCTGCAAAATACGCTAGGCCATTTCCAATTCTTCAAAAGATAGATATCGTTGCTTTCAAGCTGCAATTACCAATCGGCTCCAGAATCCACCATGTCTTTCATTTCTCTCAACTAAAAATGAAGATTAGTACCAGTCACATACCATCTCTAGTTCTACTTGTTGTAGATCATGAAGGTGAAATTATTCTGCATCCAGCTATAATTCTCGACTCACGAACTATCTCCAAGAAAGTCCGCCAGGTTGATCAGCTACTTATCCAATAGACTAATGTTTCCCCAGAAAATGCGACTTGGGAAGACTCTGCAAATGTTCGTGCCCATTTTCCAGATTATCATCCTTGAGGACAAGGATTTTGCAGAAGGGGTGGCGTTGTCATATGCCTGGATACTATTAGTAATTACTATGTGGGTTCCCTTTTGCATGGGTAATAATAAATGGGCTAAGCCATTATCAATCATTAAGGATGATTAGTTATGTTAGGGTGAAAAAGCGGGGTCTAACAACCTCACCCAATATTTCGCTTAACAATCTGTATGGACTAACTCCAATATACTTCCAATAGAATCAACATGATAGTTAGACTCAATCTTAAGAAAAGTATATCAAAGAGTTATATCCCAATCTCTCAATTCAATCCGCAGTCAAACAAATAAGAATTTGCGAGCCTGGTTGAATATAAGAGAAATAACTTGAACGGTATCAAAGACCAATGTTCAAGGATCAATCAATTTCAATCAACAACCAAAGGTTGGATTTACCAATCGATTGATTCAACACACAACCTGTGATATTTCAATTATATAACAAAATATAATACGGAAAAGAAATAAGACAGAAACCAGAAGTTTTGTTAACGAGGAAACCACAAATGCAGAAAAACCCCGGGACCTAGTCCAGATTTGAACACCACACTGTATTAAGCCGCTACAGACACTAGCCTACTATAAAGCTAACTTCAGTCTGGAATGTAGTTGAGCCCTAATAAATCTCACACTGATCAAGGTACAGTCGCGTTCCTTACGTCTCTGATCCCAGCAGGATACGACGCACTTGATTCCCTTAGCTGATATCACCCACAACTAAGAATTGCTACGAACCAAAGTCGAAGACTTGATAAAAAAAACTATGTATTACACAGAAAAGTCTATTGAATAGATAAATTTGTCTCCTACAGATATACCTACGAGTTTTTGTTCCGTCTTTTGATAAATCAAGGTGAACAGGAACCAATTGATAACCCGGACTTATATTCCCGAAGAACAGACTAGTATTATCAATCACCTCACAATAATCTTAGTCGATTAACAAAACAAGATATTGTGGAATCACAAACGACGATACGAAGGTGTTTGTGACTACTTTTATATCTTGCCTATCGGAGATATAAATATCAAGCCAATATTACGATTGTACTCAATCACGATAGAAAACAACAAGATCAGATCACACAACTATAGAGAAATTAGTTGGGTCTGGCTTCACAATCCCAATGAAGTCTTTAAGTCATTAACCTACAGGGTTTCGTGAAAAACCTAAGGTTAAAGGATAATCGACTCTATCTATGCAACTAGTATCACACAGGGGGTGTGAGGATTAGGTTTCCCAGTTGCTAGAGTTCTCCTTTATATAGATTTCAAATCAGGTACCTTGGTAACAAAGCATTCAGCATTCAGCGTTAGATGAAAACCTGATTAGATTCAATCTAATATCTTTCAACCGTTAGATCAAACTTAGCTTGTTATACACAAATGAAATGTACCTTCATTTAGGTTTGAGTAACCGTACCTAAACGTGTACACTTAGTCGGTTCAACAATAGTTAACCAATGGTTAGCCATATGAGCAGTTTAATATTAACCTTATTCATGTTCGCCATAACTAGTTCAAATGACTCAAATGAACTAGTTTGAGAGTTGTTCAATTTATTAGATCTCATAGAAGTATACAAGACACAATCGAAGCAAAATCGATTTTGTTAAAACATTGCTCGGTTGAACCCACCAAGCGTTGGTATGTCAAGTTTGGTTGTCATATTTTAGTGAATCAAAACTCATGTTCTGAGTTGCTTGATTATGTACTAGAGTTAAACTTCGTATAGGTTAGCTTGAAAGTATTAAGATATGAGACATTACAAGTATTGCGAAGTCTTGAAGATGTGAAGAAGCAAGGAGCAACAACGACAACAGTTATCCTTCCACTTGAGGTTAGTGATATTTGACTTGAACTGTGTCATTCCCTAACGTATCTTTCAAGTCGTGCATATTGAAAACATAACTGCGAAGCATATATGAACTATAGATAGACATCTTATTAAGGAATACAATACGAGGTCTATTGCTTAACCATTAAACTTTGTAGATAAGACATCGCCATAATCATTTGAATGTTATAGTGATTATGTATGGGTATGAGGTGAGGATTTCATCCTAGGGAACAATGTTTACATGTGTTCTAAGGAAGTAAGTTCATAAACTTGTTTGTGAACCGAAAAGGAAATTTCCAGGAGTTATTGGTTTTGTTATTCATCGCATATCTTATGAACAACCAATATGTGTGATAGAGTATAACCACTCACAACTTGTTGTGTTCTTGGTAGAACTATTCACAAAGTCCTGACTTATGTATTGGTATAACTTTCATTAGTAAGCCAATCTTAAGTAATCACCTGTGGTATGATCGGATTATGTCTGACCTTGGGGAAAGGGAACTGATCCTAGTAAAGGAAAGGGAACCGATCCTTGTAAGGGAAAGGGAACCGATCCTAGTAAGGGAAAGGGAACCGATCCTTGTAAGGGGTGCGGTACATCAAGGGGAACCGATCCTTGTATGGGGTGCAGCAAGGTTTATAGCAGAAATGGGAACCGATCCTATGGACATGTGCAACACATATAAGTTAGATACCATATATATGTGGGGAACCGATCCTAGTACCTAGTCAACTGAATCTTTGGGAAGCTAGTGTGACTATGCGTAGTACTCACATGGAGGTAGGACCGAAATTTGTTTTGGTGGAACCGTTAAACCCATGATTGTGATTGAATGTTGGTTTGATCAATCACATAGTTCTTGAAACTCAGATGAACCAATTCTAAACTTGTTTGGAAGTGTGGAAAATTGGTTTCAAGGTTGTTAGTGTGAAAGAGAACTTACAAAGTAAAAATGTCGACAAAATTTGAACACGTGTTGTGAATGTTTATTTCTATAATTGTTCAAAGATATTCCTTAACGGCTAAGGGAAGAGAATACCAGGATCGAAACATAAGTAAGTTAAGAATCTTTTAATTAAGGTTATTAATTTCATTTTGTAGGGAAATTACAGAATTAGTAATGTGCATTTACTAATTAGATTTTCCGAGAGATTTCGATCGTTATTTTTGGACATAACATTTCCAGGAATTATGGAAACCGAATTTGTGCTTTAATGAATATCTTGAGAATATTTTCGGTTTTGGAAATTCCTTGGTGTCCAAACTTCCTTGTCTATAAATACACGAAGTTTTCCTTTCTAGCAAACTAATCCTTCGTAACAACAGATTTACTCTTTTGTTGTTGTTAATGGTGTAGCCGCCTATCGGAGAGGAGAGTAATCTAATTAGGTGAAATCTCTTACGGCCGCGCATTTTAAAGTCTTCTTTGGGATTGAGAAGCTCTAGCGTGACCCGTTGGTGGGAAACTAGATAATTGTGGTTTATCTTTGTTTTCGATTGATTTGATTGACTAACGGTGGTTGAAATCTGATTGCACCTAGTTTGTTTATTCTTGAGAATATTCTCTTCTGATATAAGATTCACTCAAACTAGTTCAGAGTTTTGACAAGGATCTTTAGACTGTTGTTAGTTCTAAAGACAATCTTGTGATAATCTATTGTTAACAGACTCCGTTCTGTCCTTGATTGATCACAAGAGATTCAAGTGAATTTGTGCAGGTTTTTATTGAAGATTTAAGAATATTTGAAGACAAAGAAGATATTGAAGATATGACTTGGGTTTTACAATCTTTGGTGTGCACAATACTTGTTTCGGCAAAAGAGGATCCAATTAATAATCGGTTTATCCTTGTGGTAGATTGGATTGATTAATTGAGTAGATCGACATCAACACGGTTCTTCGGATTAAAGGTGTTGTTGGCTTAATCTTAATCGATTATCTTTGGGTTATTGAACATAAGATAGATCTTGACCCGACGAAGGAGTTTATGTTCAGATAAACGGAAGAGCCTTTGTCTGACTCATACCACTTGGTTGAATAGAGTAGATACCAAACAGATTTATTGTTCCTTTACTGTTTGGAATACGAACCAAAGGGATTGACCCAAGTACGTGACTTATTTATGAGTTGGAGGCGTGGGAATACAGACGGAACTAGGTGTATTATAGGGTTAGTTACTTGGCCTCAACTATACGAAGTTAGTGTAATTTTGTGTAGCGGCTTAATCCTGAGAGTATTCAATTCTGGACTATGTCCCGGGGTTTTTCTGCATTTGCATTTTTCCTCGTCAACAAAATCTTGCTGTGTCATTTACTTTCATTTTCCGCATTATAATTGTTCTATTATCATTAAAGTAAATTACACAAACGTTAATTCCTATTTACATGATATGCAATCCTATTATGTTTGGCTAAGTCCGAACCTTTGTATCATGTAAACATCCTTCATTGTTGTATTGTCTCCACCTCGTATCCATAGACGATCACACGAAGTGTGAACCAATTAGTTGTATTATCTCGACCCAGTCTATAGACAATCACTTTCGGAGAAAGGACTTATAGATAGGAAAAGTTTTAGCTTGAGGTATATTTGGGTACCCTCACCTTTTCAATTGGTATCAGAGCAGGAAAACACGAAAAGATATAACAATCTGTGTTTGGTGCGATCCAACCTATAAGAATGAATCTAATGAGTGATTCAGTTAACGTAAGTCAAGATAATGAGAACAAGATCTCAAGGAAAAACAATGGAAATTGGTCTCGAAAGTCTTTTCGAAAATCAAAGAAAAAGTCTATGACTAATAATTTGATAACGAATCAGGTTCCTGATCAAAAAGGGGTGAGTTCGAAACTCAAGAAACATGGTTTGGACTCGTCTCCAATTCCTTGTGAGAAATCTTATGAAAAGAGATTTGATTCACTCGTTTGCCCGAGTTCTGAGTTTGCTGAAATGATGGAAAGCTTTTTCAAACATATTGAAAAAGTTTCAGAAAAGAGTAAATCCATTGACAGTCTAGATGATGTCCTAAAACTTATTGTTCAAATGAATGTAAGAATATGTGAAGGAAAGCGAGAAACACTTGTTCTTCAAAATAATTTGATAAATTATAAGGAATAGAAAATGGCTTTATTCAATGAAGTTCGTCAACAGACTATAGAGTGTGAAAACCTTACTCATTCGCTGGAACACTCACAGTAAGGAATAAGGCCCTTATTGAGAATCTTCTTACAGTAACATGCCAAGACGTATATATGAACAAGTGTTTAGAAAAACATTTCCAACAAGGAATGAAAACCTTAATAGGACATATAGAACGTCTTAAACAAAAGACGTTAGCAAACTGTCTACTGGCAGATCTAGACGAAACGGGTTCAAGTTCAAGGAACATACCATCCTGGGCACAAAATGTAATTAAGGCTATTGTATCTAATAATTCCCATAACAAAAAGGATGGGTTCAGAACCCACGAAGAAGAACATGATTATGTTCAAAAGGGAGAAAGATCTCCTCCTGAAGTGTATGATGAGGATTATCCTCATCCCAGTGCTTAACCGCATTGGAGTGTGCATCCTTACCTTGCCCAATCCTCGGATGTAAGGAATCACACATACCTGGGCAGCTGGTATCCAACTAATATCTCTTATTCAACATAGAGAGATTACACAATCTACCTTAAAGATATTAATCATTTGTTTGGTAGAAAGGTTGTCTTACAACAACTTGGAGATAATCTCTTTAAAAAATTGTGTTGTTGTAACACATTAGATGCGAAAATATTTTTCAAATCCTGTCATAATTATTTATTTAAGGCTGATATCTAAGTTAGGAATGTGTTAAAGGTATTACTTTTATTAGTACTCAAAGTGTCAGAGAACTTATATAAAAAAATGAACTCTCAAACCATATCTCAAGCACAACTTCTGAAAGCCTTGAGTGGAATGACTTCTAAGGAAAATTTACATCTTGATAACACCTCCAAGAAATCTGGTTGCGAAAACATCGATAATGAAAAAGATGATATGACTCATCTCATTGTATAAAACAGTTTGGATGCTAAGGTTGATATTATCAATCTTTGACAAGTCCTCCTCAGTACCATCGAAACTCATCACAGACAAGAAGCATTACTAAGAACTATTATCCGTAACCAAAGGAAACTGATTAAACTTGGAATCGGTAATAGGGAGTATGCAAGAAATATTAATTGGAAGGTTAATGCTTTAGCCTGTGAACATAACCAAGGTACTGTGTTCAGAATCCGAGATATCAGTCGAGATGTTGTGGATGAAGATCCTGAAAAATTTGAGGAAACTGAGGATGACCTTTGAAAAACTCATGTCAGAAGGTCATTAGAGGTTAAGTTATTTGCTGTATTACTTAATCCAGTATAATAGACATTAATTTGTGATTTCTTTCATTGATTGTACTGGTCTATTATGAATAAAACTATTATGAATAGAATTATTTGATTAGTAATTTTTCTTGTGATAGTTTTCGGTTTACATATCTTGTGCTTAATTGCTTTTATGTTATTGCTATGTATGTTTATGAAAAGTATATTTTCGATTTTACTACCTTAATATCCAATCTCATATATTGCGAACCCTTATGGTTTGGGTGACTTTTTGATTTAGCGGGATTAAGTTCTAGCCCTAGTATGTAGGCTTTATCAAAGGATCATGAGGGGTTCTAATATAAATAGTATGTGAAAGTTCACAATATGTTGAATCGGTTTTGGTTTAGCATAAAAGCATATGTGTTTCGACGGTTTTCAACTTTTGCTTGCAATTGTTAAAACCGGTTTTCAACCTTTCTCTGGTAAAGGTTGAGGTGTGTTGTTATTATTTTGTTTATGCATAAGGATGACAACGTGGTGATATTTCGATATCAATTATCCCTAGACGAAGATGTTATCATATTGGAGAAGTGGATGCGAAATTTGAGGTAACAATCCTGTTAGTTAATTGTTTTCCTATTTAATAAAAGCCTGAGTTTGTATTATATATATTTGTTGTTTTTGATTAACAAAATTTAGGTTCAATTGATATTTATTCCATGATGTGTGTGTGGATGTGTGTTTCAATTGGTTCCTGTTAAGAAAAACTATTGTTATCTTGCTTTATTGTGTGGTATCAATCGTTTAGGCTTACAAAATTTCGGTACAATTGATGTGTGTGTGATTCAATTGGTTCCGGTTAAGAAAAACTATTTTTATCTTGCTTTTGTATGGTATCAATTGTCTAGGCTTACAAAATTACGGTGCAATTGCGGTGCTTTTAATGTCTATGTTTTTTTAATTGCTTCCGGTTGAGGTGAATAATTATGCAAGTTGATTTATTTTGGTTTGTATGAATTATTTATGGGTTAACGACATAATTTGTGTACAGGATGAGTTGTTTAGTCCAATTCGATTCCGGATAAAAAACTAAGTTAATTCTGATCTTAGTTCGTCTTATCAAAGTGAGGTTTCGGTTATTCAAGTCTAATCGAATGCCTAAACAAGGAAATGCTAGTTAACTAACCTAGTTTTTGGCTTGTTTAAAATTGAAAGGTCTAAGTTTATGGGTAATTAGAACCTGATGAGAAAAATGGAGTTTATCTTTATTTTGGTCTTATCGAATTAAGCGGTTGTTTTTGAACAATCGGTTTAGAAAAAGGAGTAATGTGATTAGTTGTTTTTGGTTTGCTAAACTAAGTGGAAAAAATTGCTTCGGGCAATTGTTTCCTTGGTAACATAGAAAAATAAGACTACTTGTAGTTTAGGTATTGATAGTGGTTATCAGAACATGATGTGTGGAACCCTCGTGCCCAACTCTACAGGTTTGCAAGTCTATTCTGAGATTTGTAAGATTCTTTTCATGTTGTCCTTTATTTTTTCGTTTCTTTGTATTTTTGTGGCAAAAAGGGGGAGAAATATATGGAGTAAACAGGTGATGCTGGTATTGATTTTATATTGATTGGCATCGCTAGGGAAAAGAACATTGGTACTTGAATATTTTATCTAATGAAAGAGTGAAAGCACAGACTAAGGGGGATTAACATGTCATATTGATTGGTATAACAAAGACGTGCAGATTGAATATCTACCTATATTCCTTAGGGGGAGTATTTGCTTTGTTATTATAATGTCAACAACGGCATTTTCAAGGATTGAATGTAAGCAGTTTTACTGTGCTGTTGAATCGGGAATCAAGCTGAGTGTATTGAATTCTTGTAATTTGTTTATCCATATGATGTAAGAGTTTTGTCCCTAAAATTGACAAAGGGGGAGATTGTTAGAGAATTGATCGGTTGAACCCACCAAGCGTTAGTATGTCAAGTTTGGTTGTCATATTTTAGTGAATCAAAACTCATGCTAAGAGTCGCTTGATTATGTACTAGAGTTAAACTTCGTATAGGTTAGCTTGAAAGTATTAGGATATGAGACATTACAAGTATTGCGAAGTCTTGAAGATGTGAAGAAGCAAGGATCTACAACGACAACAATCATCCTTCCACTTGAGGTTAGTGATATTTGACTTGAAATGTTTTATTCTCTAACGTATCTTTCAAGTCGTGCATATTGAAAACATAATTGTGGAGCATATATGAACTCTAGATAGACATAGTGTTAAGGAATACAATATGAGATTTATTGCTTAACCATTAAACTTTGTAGATAAGACATCGCCATAATCATTTGAATGCTATTATGATTATGTATGGGTATGAGGTGAGGATTTCATCCTAGGGAACAATGTTTACATGTGTTCTAAGGAAGTAAGTTCATAAACTTGTTTGTCAACCGAAAAGGAAATTTCCAGGGTTTATTGGTTTTGTTATTCATTTCATATCTTATGAACAACCAATATGTGTGATAGAGTACAACTGCTCACAACTTGTTGTGTTCTTGGTAGAACTATTCACAAAGTCCTGACTTATGTATTGGTATAAATTTCATTAGTAAAACTAATCTTAAGTAGTCACTCGTGGTATGATCGGATTATGTCTGACCTTGGGGAAAGGGAACCGATCCTAATAAGGGAAAGGGAACCGATCCTTGTAAGGGAAAGGGAACTGATCCTAGTAAGGGAAAGGGATTCGATCCTTGTATGGGGTGCATCAAGGTTTATAGCAGAAAGGGGAACCTATCCTATGGGCATGTGCAACACATATAAGTTAGATACCATATATATATGGGGAACCGATCCTAGTACCTAGTCAACCGAATCTTTGGGAAGATAGTGTGACTATGCGTAGTACTCACATGGAGGTAGAACCGAAACTTGTTTTGGTAGAACCGTTAAACCCATGATTGTGACTGAATGTTGGTTTGATCAATCACATAGTTCTTGAAAGTCAGATGAACCAATTCTAAACTTGTTTGGAAGTGTGGAAAATTGGTTTCAAGGTTGTAAGTGTGAAAGTGAACTTACAAAGTAAAGATGTCGACAAACTTTGAACACGTGCTGTGAATGTTTATTTCTATAATTGTTCAAAGATATTTCTTAACGGCTAAGGGAAGAAAATCCCAGGATCGAAACATAAGTAAGTTAAGAATATTTTAATTAAGGTTATTAATTTCATTTTGTAGGGAAATTACAGAATTAGTAATGTGCATTTACTAATTAGATTTTCCGAGAGATTTCGATCGTTATTTTTGGATAGAGCATTTCCAGGAATTATGGAAACCGATTTTTTTCTTTAATGAATATCTTGAGAATATTTTCGGTTTTGGAAATTCCTTGGTGTACAAACTTCCTTGTCTATAAATGCACAAAGTTTTCCTTTCTAGCAAACTAATCCTTCGTAACAACAGATTTACTCTTTTGTTGTTGTTACTGGTGTAGCCTCCTAACGGAGAGGAGAGTAATCTAATTAGGTGAAATCTCTTACGGCCGCGCATTTTAAAGTCTTCTTTGGGATTGAGAAGCTCTAGCGCGACCCGTTGGTGGGAAACTAGATAATTGTGGTTTATCTTTGTTTTCGATTGATTTGATTGACTAATGGTGGTTGAAATCTGATTGCACCTTGTTTGTTTATTCTTGAGAATCTTTTCTTCTGATATAAGATTCACTCAAACTAGTTCAGATTTTCGACAGGGATTTTTAGACTGTTGTTAGTTCTAAAGACGATCTTGTGATAATCCATTGTTAACAGACTCCATTCTGTCCGTGATTGATCACAAGAGATTCAAGTGATTGTGTGCAGGTTTTTATTGAAGATTTGAAGATATGACTTGGGTTTTACAATCTTTGGTGTGCACAATACTTGTTTCGGTAAAAGAGGATCCAATTAATAATTGGTTTATCCTTGTGGTAGATTGGATTGATTAATTGAGTAGATCGGCATCAACACGGTTCTTCGGATTAAAGGTGTTGTTGACTTTATCTTAATCGATTACCTTTGGGTGATTGAACATAAGATAGATCTAGACCTGACGAAGGAGTTTATGTTGAGATAAACGGAAGAGCCTTTGTCCGACTCATATCACTTGGTTGAATAGAGTTGATACCAAACAGATTTCTTGTTCCTTTACTATTTGGAATACGAACCGAAGGGATTGATCGAAGCACGTGACTTATTTATAAGTTGGAGGCGTGGGAATACAGACGAAACTAGGTGAACTATGGGGTTAGTTACTTGGTCTCAACTATACGAAGTTCGTGTAATTTTGTGTAGCGGCTTAATCATGAGAGTATTCATTTATGGACTAGGTCCCTGGGTTTTTCTGCATTTGCAGTTTTCCTCGTCAACAAAATCTTGTTTTATTATAATTAAAATAAATTACACAAACATTAATTCCTATTTACTTGATAAGCAATCCTATTGTGTTTGGTTAAGTCCGAACCTTTGTATCAAGTAAACATACTTCGTTGTTGTATTGTCTCAATCTCATATCCATAGACGATCACACGAAGTGTGAACCGATTAGTTATATTGTCTCGACTCAGTTTATAGACAATCACTTTCGGGAGAAAGGACTTATAGGTAGGAAAAGTTTTAGCTTGAGGTATATTTGGGTACTCTCGTCTTTTCAGATTTTGATTCACTTGAATCAATTCATGAACATTATAACCACGGTTTGCAAATATTTCCTTCCTTATTATATAACATGCGCATACTAATTCACACTTCCAAAATCCAGCAGAAATTCACAGACGTGAAACTTCCACAAATATGCGTACGGGTACGCATACTTGCACAAATTTCCAACAACCGCCGGTACGCATACTTTAGGTTCCCGGTTTTGGACTTTTACACAAATGTGAGAACATACTATATTTACATCCAAACATGGTTATTTTTTCTAAACTTTCATTTCAATCATTGAAACTTTCTTAGAGGATGTTAAAATAGTTGTTATCCAAAAACTATTTTCATCAAAACGATTTTCAAGTTATTGAAATAATCAACATGACTTTCCTCAGGAGTAAAGATGAACTTGGCCAAAGCGAAAGCTTACCAACACATATTTCGAGAAATAGATAAGCGAGATAAACTCGGCTCGAAATAGCAAATGAGTATAACTGAAGTCTATATAGCAATATGAATTTTGTCTCAAAATAAGAGATATAAAATATAGACTTTTGAGTGACAGATAACTTCAAGTCTCCACATACCTTTTGTTGATGAAGTTACACAAGTTTCTTTGAGTAGTTCATCGTCTTCATTCGATGAACGTTGTGGAGTCTAAATATCAACTACACTTACTATCCTAATCCGAGACTTAGCTATAAGTAGACCAGAAATCAAGACTTATAGTGTTGGAAACTAAACTTGACAAACAAGATTGAGATAGCAACGCTTGCGAGTTCGACCGAGAAATGCTCTACCAATCTCCCCCTTTGTCAATTTCAGTGACAAAACTATCAATACATATGGAATACAAAATAAATAAACTTTGTAGCTTCTCATCCAAATGCTTGATCTCCTTGGTTCTTCAACATTAATCGAAATCTTAGTCACTTCCAAGTACTCCAATGATTCTAAATGTGTTCAACTAAGCATCATCATTGTTGAAGATCCGTAGATATAACAATGAGAAAACAGTTGCTCTCAATCATTGTTATACAATGCTATAGTATTATTATACAACATCGAAGTTCAATTGTATCACAAATTTGATAACAATACTATGGTGATATGTATCACTCTCCCTTAGTCAATACTTCATCTCACATGAAAACCACTCCCCCTTACATAATGATCTTGAAAATGCGGGGGTCTAACAACCACACCCAACAATTCGTTTGGAAATATGATAGGACTTACTCCAATACACTTTCTATAGAATCAACTAGACAGTCAAACTCAATCTAGAGTAGGGTATATCAAAGAGTATAATATCTCTATCTCTCGATTTAATTCTTACTCAAGCAAATGGAAATCTGCAAGTCTTGATTAAATCTCAGAGAGATAACTTGGATGGTACCAAAGACCAATATCCAAGTGAATCAATGTAAATCAACAACCAAAGGTTGGATATTCTAATTGATTGATCTGACGCAGAACCTGTGATATTTCAATTATATAACAAAATATAATGTGGAAAAGAAATAACACAGACACCAGAATTTTGTTAACGAGGAAACCGCAAATGCAGAAAAATCCCGGGACCTAGTCCAGTTTGAACACCACATTGTATTAAGCCGCTACAGATACTATCCTACTACCAATTAACTTCGGACTGTACTGTAGTTGAACCCTAATCAATCTCACACTGATTCAAGGTACAGTTGCGCTCCTTATGTCTCTGATCCCAGCAGGATACTACGCACTTGATTCCCTTAGCTGATCTCACCCACAACCAAGAGTTTCTACGACCCAAATTCGAAGACTTGATAAACAAATCTGTCTCACACAGAAAAGTCTATATCAATAAATCTATCTCCCATAGAAATACCCAAGAGTTTTTGTTCCTTCTTTTGATAAATCAAGGTGAAAAGGAACCAATTGATAAACCAGACTTATATTCCCGAAGAAAAGCCTAATGTTATCAATCACCTCACAATAATCTAAATTATATGATGGTGAAACTAGATATTGTGGAACCCCAAACGATGATACGAAGTTTTTTTGTGACTACTTTTCTATCTTGCCTATCGGAGAAATAAAGCTCAAGCCAATTTTACAATTGTACTCGTACGATAGAAACAAAAAGATCAGATCACACAACTACAAGAGAAGTAGTATCAATCTGGCTTCACAATCCCAATTAAGTCTTCAAGTCGTTAACCTACGAGGTCTCGAGAAGAAACCTAAGGTTAAAGGAGAATCGACTCTATCTATACAACTAGTATCACACAGGAGGTGTGGGGATTAGGTTTCCCAGTTGTTAGAGTTCTCTTTTATATAGTTTTCAAATCAGAGTTTGCAATCCAAGTTACCTTGGTAACAAAACATTCAATAATCACCGTTAGATGAAAAACCTGATTCAACCAAGCTAATATCTTTTACCCTTATTTAGGTTTATGAACCGTACCCAAACGTGTACACTCATGTTGGCTCATCAAATAGTTAACCGAGGTTAGCCACATGGTTACTCTCATATTAACCTTATTCATCTTATCCATAACTAGTTCAAATGACTCAAATGAAACTAGTTAAAGAGTTGTTCAATTGTATAGAAGATACAATCAAAATCAAATCGGTTTGATTCACTAGAATCAATCATGAACGTTGTAGCCATGGTTTGCAAAGATTGCATTCCTTAAGATTTAAATGTTTAAGTTCATGAACTGACCGATTTAAAAAAATAACCAGCTTAAGTATGCATACGGGTATGCGTACTTAAGCAACCGGATTTGAGTTTGTTTTGGTTTCCAAACCCAATTCTCGGTTCGAAAACTTCCGCCAGTATGTGTACATGTACACACACTCAAGGTGACCAGTTTAGGAGTTTGTAATTCCCAAACCCAATAAATATTTTCGGTTTGAAAACTTCCTCTAGTATGTGTACGGGTACGCATACTTAAGGTGACTAGTTTAGGAGTTTGTAATTCCTAAACACAACAGGTGTTTTTGGTTTGAAAACCTCGACTAGTATGCGTATGGGTACGCATACTTATGTTGTCTCCTTCACCAATTTTGTATACACACATATGCTCACACTTGGTTCTCGGTTTATGGATTTATATACTAATGTGCGAACACACTATATATGCTTATATCCAAGGATGGTTATCTCATCAACTCTTTATTTCAATCATTGAAACTTTCTTAGAGAACGTTACATAGTTGTTGTTCACAAACTATTTTTCGTCGAAGCGATTTTCAAGTTATTGAAATTATCATAATGAAACACTCCAAGGAAACACCAAATGATTGTATCACACAAACCATGTTAGATGTAACTCGGCAATTTTAATATGATCTTCGTCAACGAATGTAAGATGAACATGTCTAAAGCGAAAGCTTGCCAACACATATTTCGAGAAATATATAAGCGAGATAAACTCAGCTCGAAATCTCAAATGTGTATAATAGAAAACTATGTCGTAACACGACTTATGTCTCAATATAGGAGATATAGAAGAAATAGACTTTCCAAGTGATAGATGGGTTTAAGTCTCCACATACCTTTTGTTGATGAAGTTCCACAAGCTCTCCTTAGTAGTTCTTCGTCTTCAAATTATGAACGCTGAGAGATCTAAGCTCAACTACACTATTTATATCCTAGTCTGAGACATCAATAAATAGGCTAGAAATCAAGACTTATAGTTTTGATCACTAACATTGACAAACATGCTTGAGATAGAAACGCATGCGAGTTCGACCGAGCAATGCTCCAACAGATCTGAAAACCATATGTATTTGTAGTGTGAACTACACATTAATTCTCCCCCTTTTTGTCAATAAAATTGGCAAAGGTACGAAAACTAGTGGGATCCTAATGAAATTTCCATAGAGATACTTCAGGACCAAGAGAAAAGCACATATCAACTTTTTTAGATGCAATCATATAGACGAAACTAAATGCATTCATCAAGGACTTTATAAGGATACAAGATAACCCCTATAGTATTCCACAACTGCACTCCCCACAAAGATTTGGCAATTAAGAACAAGTTCAAATAAAGGCTCTCCCCCATAAAATGTCATTCCCGAAAGAACAACAAGAGCGACCTTACTTTCACAAGAAAAAAGGATTTCTTTGAACATTAACAAATCACATGAAACATGAATTTGTATCCAAAAATCTCAATTAAATTAACCACAAGAGAATCCATGATTAATTTAATCGTAAATACTCACATAAGAGAACTTACGGAGCCGTACAGTATTTACATAAAGATATGGATCAATGAAGATCAATACTGCGGAATAAACAAAGATTCATTCTATTTTTCATCACTATTCGCACAATTGAAATATAATAGACTTTAATCTTTGAAAACAAAAGTTCATCCTATCTTCCATCAATATTTGCATAGAGACATAATAGGCTTAACTTTTGCTTGTCAAAAGTTCATTCAATCTTTTATCAATACTTGCATAATGATATATGAAAGACTTAACTTTTGACCACGTATGGGACAATCATAGTTCACGGACGCAAACACACATATCCCATAACAAGTTGCAATATATAAAACCATAAAGATTAATACAGCAAAATCATCTTCCAAATAAACTTTGGAATTTAACTTAATAAATCTAAAAAAATTTCAAGATGAAAATATTTGGAAATAGCTATGTGTACTCACAATAATTGCTATTCTAAACCCTAGTTATCCTTCTTAAAACATAAGAATAAATTCTCATAAAAAGTTTCCTAGAAAAATCAAGGCAAACTCGTAATGCACATACAAGAATGATTTGTCCTTACAGGGTAGAATCAATCTTTTTCGCATGGATTTACACCAAGAATAGCTACCAAAGGCATATAAAAAGATTTTCTTAACAAAGAAGAACATACTAAGTCATTAACGACCATGCACCATAGTTCACATAAGATGATTGTGAACATTCAAGAACCCCATAGCAATGCGTACTACTTCCCATTCTTGAACTTCCTTCTTTGTGATTCACCAACAAAATTCTTTTAAAATATACAAATGAGCTTAAAAGAGTAGTACTCCAAGAATCCAAGTGCCCAAGTCCAAGAGAAGTGAAACAAGTGCGACGAAACGGAGCAAAACACTTCAAAAACAAGAGATGGGACAAATACCAATACTAACTCATCTAAATTCAAGAATTCTCATGTCCATCTTGAAGAGAATTCAAATAGGAAGAGAATTCAAAAAGAATGAGGTCATTCCGAGTTCGGACGAAGAAGTTACGACCAAAATAATTTACCGAATATCGACGCCTACGGGCAAGTATCATACCGGTTTGTGATGGACACGTTTTTGTGTCTAATTTGTCTTCAATGTTCCGTATTTTTAGTACTCGATTTTGCACTTATTATGGGTTGCTCAGAACACCCCCGGAGGATAATTGTTATTCGGACTCTCACTATTGGTTAAGGGGCACCTCAGTTGGACACCTGCTATTCGCACCCCAGTTCACTAGAGGGGGACACCCCTTCTTCTTCAGTTGAAAACGTGTTGTGGCGGGAAATATTGGCAGTGAAGAACATAATTTTGATTCGATTTTTAGACATCTTAGGAAGAGATTCAATGGCTGTTATTCATGGGGATGACTTTATGGAGCGTAACAGACATGGTATGATTGATATTTTCGGTTAAAATTGGCTACAATCTCGTGTGGAAGAAAACAGAGGAGTGAACAAAACACGGTTTTTCTGGTGGATGTGGCGTGAAGATATCAGCCATGCACGGGTATACAGCCTTGTAAACATATTTTGGAGCGTGTAAGGAGTGCGTTTGGATCAAATCAAGGCTCGGAAGTAAAAAAAACAAAAACGAGACCAGACCATTAGACCAACCGGAATAAATTCAATAAAGTCGACCACTGGTGCCCTTGTATATGCCAGTTGTGTTGACCTAGAGTTAGGTTTATCGACCACTGGTCCCCTTGTATATGCCAGTTGTGTTGATATTAGTCAGACCGATATCTTAGTCCATTAGGATAGTGGTGGGCCCGGAGATGTGTATAATTGAAGCGATAAAAACGGGGGCCTACAGTAATACCGCAAGTGCACGGTCGTCAGTTGTAGCTCGTGCAAGTACGGGTCGATCCACAGAGATCGGGTGTGTTTTGGAAGTGATTTAGCTAATTGGGTTCCTAGATTTGCTTTGGGCTTAGAAGCCTTTTGGCTTAAATTGGGCTTGAGTACTAATGGGTTTGTTCACAATAAAATGAACTGAGCTTGGGCTCAGTTAGTCTTTGAAATGCAAATGGGCTTAGGCCTTAAACTTAGGCTTTTGATTAAGCCTGAATTGGATTGGGCCTTAATAATGAACTTGGGCTTTGGTTTTGGTCTTCTGATGAGCCCAAGTTGTGCTCTGGGCTTTTGGTTTTAGAAACTGGGCTTGGTTACTGAGGACTGGGCCTTAGGCTTCACTGAAGTGAATTGGGCTCAGTTGGATTGGCCTTTGCTTGGCTGCAGGAGCAGCAAGTCTGCACAGCAGCTGCAGGAGAAGAAGTGGCAGCAGATTGGCAGCAGGCTTGGCAGAGGCAAAGAAGCAGCAGGCACCAGTAGCAGCAGTAGCGCAGCTGCACAGCAGGTAGTAGCAGCAGCAGGAGCAAGAGCTGCACAGCAAGGCCAACAGCAACAGCAAAAGGAGAAGTGCTGCAGGGCAAGTGCAACAGCAACAGCAGCACAAGGAGTGGTAAACAGTGGCTCTAGGCCAAATTGGAAGCAAACCAGAGAAGCAACAGAGTTGCAGGGCAGGGAAGAAACAACAAGGCAAAAGCAATGGAAGAACTAAACAGCAAAAACAAAACAAAAGCAAAACAAAACAAGAATGAACCAAGGCTTAAGGCCAAGGGCAGGGTTGTGGTGAAGCTAACAGAACAAACATAGAAAAGAAATTGTGGATGGGAAGTGCAGGGAGATGGATGAGAGTTTCCTTTACCTAGCCAGTTCACCTAGGTTAAGTTCTTGTCAAATATCTAGTTAACCAACCTTACAGCCTTAGCTAACCCCTAGTATTGGCTGTCTGTTTAAGGCACAACCAATCACAGACTAACTAGGCAGTGGTTTACTAACTAATGTAGCTAATTAATTCCTTAGAGCCACCACTGACCCCTAGCATTAGTGGTCTTCTTACAGCACCACTAATCACAAATCAGTTGGGCACTTAGGAGTCTAACTAGCCTAAGCTATTTTAAGCTCAGCAAAAACCATCCTAATAGCTAACCATCATGGTTCAGTTGTTCTCTCACCCTAGTGGGGAATTAGAACATGTTGCAGTTAAGAGTCCTCATGGTTGTCAAGCATCAAAACTCAGAATAAGAACATGTGAGTTAAACAGGGGACTTACAAGCTCATGTGTAGAAACAAACACACAAACTAATTAAGACAAACATAACATGGATAATACAATCACACACAGAACACAACAGGATATAGCATAACATAACAAACATAACAGGAGCATAACAATTAACAGGAAACAATATTAAGCAGAACACATTATCATTTAACAGGACATGAAAGTCCTGGATGTTGGCTACTCCAAGCATAAGCTCAACAACACCCTCACAGCTCCTATTTATACAATTCGAATTAGGGTTACACTTTCCCCCAAATTCCCAAAACAGTGAATTAGGGTTTTTGAAATTAAAGAAATTGACATGACAATTCTCACCCATACTCCTGCTGCTCTTCTTCCTGCTCCGCTTCATGTCTTCCATGCTGCTACGCTCCAGCTCGAGCTTCCTCTGCCTATCAACCTAGTTCATCGATTTCAAAACCCTAACAGAGAGAGGGAGTGTGAAATCAGTGAAATAGGTAGCATAGGATGATGGGGGAAGGATGGGTTTTGGTTGTATTTGATGTAGGGTGGTTGTAGTGGCTGGTAGGGATGATGGCGATGGCAGAAGGTGATGATGATGGCAGAGCTGTTCTCTGCAGAGGGAAGAAGGGAGAAGAAGAAGGTGGGCTCGATGGCTAGGGCGTGTTTGTTTTGTGGGATATAAACTTAGGTGCTAGGGTGTTGAGCGAGGATAAGGATTTTTGATGTTTGGCGAATCTCGACCGTGGGATGTGGAGATGAAAGATCAATCTGACGGTGAGATGAAGTGGATCCTGCAGAGACCGTTGGATTATACAATACAACAAAATTAACGACACCAGATGGAGTTAGGTGTTGTAGTGTTAAGCGGAAGTATCGAGATTTGATGCACAGGCAAAGAAGCGACCGTAGGATCTAAATGTGATCTAATCTGAAGGCTTGGAATTTAGGAACTATGGTGTTTTGCAGGGACTTCAGATTTTGATGCACGATGAAGAAGCGACCATTGGATGATGAGATGGATCCAATCTAATGGCTGAGAATGGAGGCGGGTATGGATATAGAAAATGGGTTTGGGTAAGGGTTTTGGGCCTTGGGTATGCCAAGCCCATATCTTCTTTAAGAACAATTCTTCCTTATTGAGCCCATTCCTAGCTTTTTGGTCTTGTGCGCACCATTCTTTGCGGCTTCCTTGCGTAATTTCTTCCGGCTTTTCACTACTCTTCAGCTCTTTTCCGCTCCGCAAGTCATCCAGACTTTATTTATTACCTAAAAATGCAAAATTAAGTAAGAAAAATATTTATTCTTGAAAACAATGAAAATACAGAATATGGGATAAAATGTAGAATTAATGCATAAAAGATGAGTTAAATGCCAAGAAAAATATATAGAAATATGCACTTTTTAGCACTCATCAAATACCCCCAAACCTGAATTTTACTTGTCCTCAAGTAAAACAAAACTAAGGAAATCCTACCTATACCACTGTCGCTGGTCTCTCGAATGCATTTAGCATATGCACTAAGCCTTTTAAACCACTAAGTGTCCCTAGTGGACGAGTTGAAGTCTCGTGAAGGTTTGCTTAGAACGTACCTACAAAGTTCTAGGTCAAAATATAAGCTCAGATTCCATCAAATGTGACATGTGCAAAACAGTTTAAGCTCACAGCAAAATGGAGATGTCAATCTAGCTATCGAAGGCACAATCCTAGCACTGATAATAAATAAGGACATGTGATAAGAGTGTAAAGTGTATCTACACATGTGTAAAGAAAGATCTGAAGTCATGACTACTAATCACCAAGAGATAGTTTCTCAGGCTAAGAACTGAGGTCGAAATCTAGCTAGCTGTCCGGACTTTACGAGAATTGTGAATGAGTTGGAGGTATTTCACAATTTCTCGCGTTGTACATCAATGGCATACACCCTCCTTGCTTATTACAACGAAACAACAAAAGATGACTATTTACATGACTCTTATTTACATTGACTACTCTCTTTTATTTGTGGAACAAGAGAGGATGGAATTGAACAATACTTGATTTTTTTGTATTTTTCTGATATTTTTTCCTGAATATATACATCGATTTTTTTTTTTTTTTTTTTTTTTTTAAGCACTGATACACTTTTGATACATATACAAAAGGAAACAAAAATTACATGACACTTTGCAAGAGGTAGCCCTTTTTGATGCACCCAGTTAAATTCGATGGTTGTCTTTCTTAATGTAACCTCCACCTTCTATCCCAACCAACCAAAGAACAAGCTAGTCCAGTTTCGTTCAGTATTCTAAAGTGATTGGCAATCGTAACTTCCTATCAAACACCTTGAAGATCGAGGCCATACATGTATTGGTAGATCGTGCGCGTGCAAATTTCTTATCACTATGTGAATTGTGCTAGAATCAGGGTGCCTAAATATCTAGACTAAGACTCCTAATAATTACATATTTGCACAAGAGTCAACATTTCAAGGTAAATGAGCTCCATTTTTTATGATTTTTCATTTTTTAATTTTTTTGAATTTTTATTTTTCAATTTTTTTTTTGGAATTTTTCAATTTTTTCAAAAAGAAGAAGGAGTTCGTTTTTAATTATGGCAAATTATCATGGTATCTACTCTATACCCCCAAACCTAAACTAAACATTGTCCTCAATGTTTCAAAATATGGAAAGAATTAAAATGCAACATATGGAAAGGGACATGCTGAGTAGAGTAAAAGGAGAGAGAATACCCGATTTCGGCGAAAGCAGAATTAAAACTCCGTTTATTCAAGGCAAAAATCCAACATATTTCAGCCGAGATCATATTGGATTAGCAAAATATATACAAAAGGAACAAAAGGGTTTTTAAGAAATTTTAACTACTGGATTATATACAAAAAATTCACCATACACTAACAATCTAAAGAGTTGAGGATCAACCCAAAAGACAAAGTGTAGACATTTCAACAGCTTCACACATATATAACAGGAAAGAAACGCAAGTGAAACTGTGAAACAAAATGAGCTACCCCCAAACCTGGATTTTACAGAAGATATAATTTTGAAAACAAAATCGCGCAGTTTCGGGGGTTCATCATGCAAAAGGTCTAGCTCGAAATGAACTGTGCTAGGGACGGGCAAACATGCTAATTCCAACTGTGGTTCCTCAGATGTATTATACTTAGAAGCAAAATAGTCCAAGAGGACTTGGGAAGCACACAGTTCCAAACCTAGGTTGGGAATTTTCAGAAAAATTGGTTTTACAATGTTGGTACAAACCAAATCTAGGTTGGGTGGAAGGCCAACAGATTGTGACTCGTGTAGGAGGATAGGCACATCATTACTAATCACATCAACATCTCCTAAGTCTTCTACAAGTGTCACAACATGCTCACAATCATCAAACAGTTTAGCAAGTTCACACTCAGAATCATCAACATCATCAATAAATTCATTCTCATGCATTGGCAAATCAGGAGAAATATCACAATGTGACCTAGGTAGAGAATCAGACACATCAAATATATTTTCATGCATATTAGTGTCTACAGAAGATTCAACTATTCCTATGTCATGTTCATCTTCACAGAATAATTGTACGAATCCCATGTCAATATCAAAATCATATGAATTACAATGAATATTAGAAAAAACAACATTCATGAAGGTCGAGGGCGAGAAGCCATATGTTTTTGAACCAACAGGTTCCACAATATTTTCATGTTCTTCTAACATATCATCATAATCATCATAATCATCATCATGGTAGCATGCATATTGGTCCTCATTAACAGTGGTGGTGTCGTTAGTCAATTCATGTTCCTCTAAATTAGGTTCATATTCAACATCATTTACATGAATGGGACTAGACACTTCATTAGGGACAACATACATTTCCTCATGAATTTCCTCCTTTTGTAGGTGAAGCAAAATCTGATCTAAATATGCCTGAATTCGTGATGTAGATCTATCGAAGTTTTGCTCACTAAGTCTTAAAGCTTCTGTGGTGGAGTCTAAATTCATGGGAGTACAAAATTCTTCATGTTCAAATTGTGGTGAATGGTACATGTATGCATGGTCATTAGGGTCTACAAAATATTGATCGCAACCCTCAAAGGATTGATTATGGTCCCAATGACTACCATTCTCACAATTCATGGGCATTTCATACATTGGATTTTCTCTTGATGGCCTAAAATTATGCAAAATATGACAATGCTCAACAGGGTGGTCTAAACTACCACATGCGGGACATGCATAGATTTCAGGTTGCCTAAGAAAATTAGATGTGACAGATTCCTCATGTGATTGCATTTCTAAAGCTGCGATTCGAGCTTCTAATTGATCCATCAGAGATGATTGTGTGAGTGAGGCACTAGCAAAATGTTCATTTTCACGTTGCGATAAATGATGCATGTATGAATAGTCATTAGGGTTCATGTATTGCGGCTCGGGACTTTGAAAATGTCCATAATAATTCCTATAACTATTGACATCATGGTCTGTGGGAGGTTCATAACGTGAAGTTTGTCCATACGCAAGTTCTCTAAGGGATTCGTTGTATTCCCCAACAGTAGAAAAAGATCTATACATGATTGGGCTCTAAGCTCAAAATTTGGTTTTTAAGGGATTGGACTTTTTGGAAAAATTTGGTTTTGTTGGGAAAAATTTGGTTTTGTTGGGAAAAATTTGGTTTTGGCGGGAGACATTTGGTTTTAATGGGAAAAAGAAAAATTTTGGTTTTTAATGTGGGAGCAGAATAAAATTTGGTTTTTAAAATCTGGGAGCAAGTAAATTTTTTTTTTTTTTTTTTTTTTTTTTTTTTAAATAATAAAAAGAAGAAAATAAAAATTTGGTTTTTGAAATGGGAGCAAGCCCACTGTGCAAGCCTCTAATGAAATGAAGGCTGCGGCCTACGAAAATCCAAGTTTTAATTTTTGAAAGTTTAATTTGGCCCAGTTGGTTAAGGCCCGACGTTTGTTTTAAAACTTTGGTTTCGAGGTCCACTTACAAGTCCACAACCAGTTATAAGCTCAGCTGGGTTTAAACCCAGAGTCCAAAATACAAGTCCAATGGAAGAATTTAAACAAGCCCACACAAAATAAATACAAGCCCACAAATAAATTATTACAAACCCAAAATAGAAAAATAAAAAGCCCAAAAAATTGGGTTAATTATTACAAGCCCACAATTAAAAAATTTGGAAGCCCACAGGTTGGGTTCTCTCAATGGAATGGGTTTAGGCTTACCTTTTTAGCACAGCCCAGCTGCTCTGATATTGTTGCAAAAACCCAGTTGGGTTTTGGTTCTTTTCCTTGGTGGCGTCCCAGCAGAGGAAAAACAGGTTCAGAATCAGCAGGTCCAACAACAAATGAAATGAAGCAGATGCAGATGCAAATGCTATGCAGTGAAATGCAAAATAGCTAAGAAAAACACAGATAAAACACAGCACCAATCCCCGGCAGCGGCGCCAAAAACTTGGTGGGCCCGGAGATGTGTATAATTGAAGCGATAAAAACGGGGGCCTACAGTAATACCGCAAGTGCACGGTCGTCAGTTGTAGCTCGTGCAAGTACGGGTCGATCCACAGAGATCGGGTGTGTTTTGGAAGTGATTTAGCTAATTGGGTTCCTAGATTTGCTTTGGGCTTAGAAGCCTTTTGGCTTAAATTGGGCTTGAGTACTAATGGGTTTGTTCACAATAAAATGAACTGAGCTTGGGCTCAGTTAGTCTTTGAAATGCAAATGGGCTTAGGCCTTAAACTTAGGCTTTTGATTAAGCCTGAATTGGATTGGGCCTTAATAATGAACTTGGGCTTTGGTTTTGGTCTTCTGATGAGCCCAAGTTGTGCTCTGGGATTTTGGTTTTAGAAACTGGGCTTGGTTACTGAGGACTGGGCCTTAGGCTTCACTGAAGTGAATTGGGCTCAGTTGGATTGGCCTTTGCTTGGCTGCAGGAGCAGCAAGTCTGCACAGCAGCTGCAGGAGAAGAAGTGGCAGCAGATTGGCAGCAGGCTTGGCAGAGGCAAAGAAGCAGCAGGCACCAGTAGCAGCAGTAGGGCAGCTGCACAGCAGGTAGTAGCAGCAGCAGGAGCAAGAGCTGCACAGCAAGGCCAACAGCAACAGCAAAAGGAGAAGTGCTGCAGGGCAAGTGCAACAGCAACAGCAGCACAAGGAGTGGTAAACAGTGGCTCTAGGCCAAATTGGAAGCAAACCAGAGAAGCAACAGAGTTGCAGGGCAGGGAAGAAACAACAAGGCAAAAGCAATGGAAGAACTAAACAGCAAAAACAAAACAAAAGCAAAACAAAACAAGAATGAACCAAGGCTTAAGGCCAAGGGCAGGGTTGTGGTGAAGCTAACAGAACAAACATAGAAAAGAAATTGTGGATGGGAAGTGCAGGGAGATGGATGAGAGTTTCCTTTACCTAGCCAGTTCACCTAGGTTAAGTTCTTGTCAAATATCTAGTTAACCAACCTTACAGCCTTAGCTAACCCCTAGTATTGGCTGTCTGTTTAAGGCACAACCAATCACAGACTAACTAGGCAGTGGTTTACTAACTAATGTAGCTAATTAATTCCTTAGAGCCACCACTGACCCCTAGCATTAGTGGTCTTCTTACAGCACCACTAATCACAAATCAGTTGGGCACTTAGGAGTCTAACTAGCCTAAGCTATTTTAAGCTCAGCAAAAACCATCCTAATAGCTAACCATCATGGTTCAGTTGTTCTCTCACCCTAGTGGGGAATTAGAACATGTTGCAGTTAAGAGTCCTCATGGTTGTCAAGCATCAAAACTCAGAATAAGAACATGTGAGTTAAACAGGGGACTTACAAGCTCATGTGTAGAAACAAACACACAAACTAATTAAGACAAACATAACATGGATAATACAATCACACACAGAACACAACAGTATATAGCATAACATAACAAACATAACAGGAGCATAACAATTAACAGGAAACAATATTAAGCAGAACACATTATCATTTAACAGGACATGAAAGTCCTGGATGTTGGCTACTCCAAGCATGGTTTTTACAACACACCCACACTACATATTTATACAATTCGAATTAGGGTTACACTTTCCCCCAAATTCCCAAAACAGTGAATTAGGGTTTTTGAAATTAAAGAAATTGACATGACAATTCTCACCCATACTCCTGCTGCTCTTCTTCCTGCTCCGCTTCATGTCTTCCATGCTGCTACGCTCCAGCTCGAGCTTCCTCTGCCTATCAACCTAGTTCATCGATTTCAAAACCCTAACAGAGAGAGGGAGTGTGAAATCAGTGAAATAGGTAGCATAGGATGATGGGGGGAGGATGGGTTTTGGTTGTATTTGATGTAGGGTGGTTGTAGTGGCTGGTAGGGATGATGGCGATGGCAGAAGGTGATGATGATGGCAGAGCTGTTCTCTGCAGAGGGAAGAAGGGAGAAGAAGAAGGTGGGCTCGATGGCTAGGGCGTGTTTGTTTTGTGGGATATAAACTTAGGTGCTAGGGTGTTGAGCGAGGATAAGGATTTTTGATGTTTGGCGAATCTCGACCGTGGGATGTGGAGATGAAAGATCAATCTGACGGTGAGATGAAGTGGATCCTGCAGAGACCGTTGGATTATACAATACAACAAAATTAACGACACCAGATGGAGTTAGGTGTTGTAGTGTTAAGCGGAAGTATCGAGATTTGATGCACAGGCAAAGAAGCGACCGTAGGATCTAAATGTGATCTAATCTGAAGGCTTGGAATTTAGGAACTATGGTGTTTTGCAGGGACTTCAGATTTTGATGCACGATGAAGAAGCGACCATTGGATGATGAGATGGATCCAATCTAACGGCTGAGAATGGAGGCGGGTATGGATATAGAAAATGGGTTTGGGTAAGGGTTTTGGGCCTTGGGTATGCCAAGCCCATATCTTCTTTAAGAACAATTCTTCCTTATTGAGCCCATTCCTAGCTTTTTGGTCTTGTGCACACCATTCTTTGCGGCTTCCTTGCGTAATTTCTTCCGGCTTTTCACTACTCTTCAGCTCTTTTCCGCTCCGCAAGTCATCCAGACTTTATTTATTACCTAAAAATGCAAAATTAAGTAAGAAAAATATTTATTCTTGAAAACAATGAAAATACAGAATATGGGATAAAATGTAGAATTAATGCATAAAAGATGAGTTAAATGCCAAGAAAAATATATAGAAATATGCACTTTTTAGCACTCATCAGATAGGTCCACCTTGGCAGGGGCCTTCAGACAGATATGGGAAACACCATTCACTTTTAACCATCTCTTTATTTATCTTCTTAATCTTTCCATGTGATTGGTTGACTCCGGTTATGATGTACAGAAACTATCTGAGTAGAGATTTATCACTTATATATGAATTTTAGTATGTTGAGTGCAAACTCGTGTACAACAATTGGAATTTCGCATCAGAGTACTTCCTCCTGTAGTCAATGAGAGTATGCCAACCAAGGAGACTCTTTAGTGCTTTCCAAGTAGATAGCTAGGGTCTGGAGTAAAGGTTTTGTGGGTACACCTCTGGTAAACCCTCCGGAGACAACATTCTGCCACTAGGTCCACCTAGTGGTTTAACGGCTTGTTGCACGTGCTAAGTGTAGTCATTTTTATTTTCTAGATTAGATTTGCTCGGGGACTAGCAAATAATAAGTTTGGGGGTATTGATGGACACGTTTTTGTGTCTAATTTGTCTTCAATGTTCACCATTTTTAGTACTCGATTTCGCACTTATTATGGTGTTTTGTGTGTTTGTAGGTATTTTTTGGAAATAAATATTGTTGGAAAATTCGGCTCAAAAAGTTGCTCAAAGCACCCCCGGAGGACAATTGTTATTCGGACTCTCACTATTGGTTAAGAGGCACCTCAGTTGGGAACCTTCTATTCGCACCCCAGTTCAGGATAGGGGGACACCCCTTCTTCTTCAGTTGAAAATGTGTTGTGGCGGGAAATATTGGCAGTGAAGAACATAATTTTGATTCGATTTCTAGACATCTTAGGAAGAGATCCAATGGCTGTTATTCATGGGGGTGACTTTATGGAGCGTAACAGACATGGTATGATTGATATTTTCAGTTAAAATTGGCTACAATATCGTGTGGAAGAAAACACAGGAGTGAACAAAACACGGTTTTTCTGGTGGATGTGGCGTGAAGATATCAGCCCTGCACGGGTATACATCCTTGTAAACATATTTTGGAGCGTGTAAGGAGTGCGTTTGGATCAAATCAAGGCTCGGAAGTAAAAAAAAAGTAAGAAAATATTCCTAAGAATATTTTCCTTAATGCCGAGTAATGAAGAATCATTCGCAGTTATGAAGGAGATTTCTTGTGCATGACAGGCTATAAAAGGTGTAGAGGATCAGTAGAGTGAAGGGGGGAGTTTTTGGAGAGTTTAGAGTAACAAGAGAGGATACTGATCGTGTTGCAGAGAAAAAATTTCTGCTGCTGACCAAGAACACGAAGAACATAAGACGCACACAGAGCAGTCTTATATGCTATAGTGACAACGATATCAGACGAGGGTCCCAGAGATACAACAACAACAGTTCTTTTTTATCGTTCTTTTTAGCAGTGTTTTGCAACAATTATAAACGGTTCAAAGACCCGATTTTCATTATTTTCTCTCCGTTTCATCTTTGTAAACAAATTTTGAGTATGAATCAATATTTTGAGCAAGTTTACACAATGATGAGCTAAACCCATCCTCTGGGGCGACGGAGGAGCTATTTTGCCAATGAAATGTGGTAATCTCTATTTTATTTAATTTATGTAATTATTATATTATTATTTTCCTTGATAAATAAATAGATAAAATGGTTTTTGTTAAACAATTGTTATTTCAATTGATGGAGCATGCTAGCCTAGAGTTTTGATGTCCCATACTTTCGATTTACAATTGTTATTTCTAAAAAATCAAATTTTGCAATATTAAAAATCAATTTGAATGAAGGATTTGCATAATTATAATTATAAAATATAAATCACTTTGATATTGGTAATTAGTGGAATCCATAGCCCCAGTCTTCTCCATATTTTTCATATCACTTTTATTTAAGTTTCCTATATTTTTTATTTAAAATTATGTCTAAAATCTGCTTTCACAAGTCTTGAACGAATCTTATTACTACAACAACATTGAAAACACATCAATTTTCGGCGCCGCCGACGGGGACTTGTCTTTAGGCTAGATTTTTTAGATTCTTTTTTTTTTAGGTTTTTATTTTATTTGTTCTTCTTTACGTTCTTGGGTTTTTGTCTTTTTCTTACAGAATTTGGAGCGAAAGAAAATTTTGCCAAAGCTTTTGGTGAATACTTAAAGACTTCGAGTGAAAGGCAAAGCGAAAGGAGCGAAAGAAGAAGATTTTCTATTTTATAAGAAAAAAAGAGAGAAAAAAAAAAAGAGAGATATTTTTATTTTTGTAGATTTTTATTTCTTTTAGACTTTCTTTTTCTTTTGCACTTTATATTTTTGGACTTTGGACTTTAAATTTTGGGACATTATTTTTAAACCCTACGGAAGGGTAGTTTAAATATAAACTGTTTGCAGAGAAGGACGATGATTACGATATCACCTCGGCCCCTCGGGTTCGTACATGACATAGGAGTCGTGGCCCGAGTCGACTACAAAGGTTCATCCCCCGTATGGTACGGGAGGTAAGTTTGTCGAAACACTCGCGAATCCCCTGTCGACGAGTTACTTTATTCCTTCGTATCCATATATGTTTAGGGCTTGAAAACGACTGCTTTAATTTCCTAGTAAAGGGCAAGGACTGGCCATACAAGATAAGGGTTCGGATTTCATCATCGTTCTCTTCTTGCCCGCCTTAGGAAAACGACACCAAACGCGAATCTAAGCCTAAAATTTTGACTAGAACGAGACAGATAGAGTAACGAGCTTAACAGGAAAGTCATTCGAAAAATATTGGTTACTCTTTTAAGCATACTTCGAAGTTCTTGACGGTTTCTGTAAGTTGAATGCGTGACTGCGCCGCCTTGTAATACCGGTGAAGCCTTGGGCATCAAAGCTCCACCGAGCTTCCCTCGCCTCTATTCAACTTAATTTAACTCGGATTGATTCCAGAGGGGTTTGCTTAAATTGTAACGAGTTCCCGTTCGAAGGATTAGAAGTTGGTCTAGAAACAATCTAAGTGGAGCCATCATGCTTTTTGTTTGCTAGAAATCAGTAGGTTTACTGTGGTGGAGTCATCCTTGATTATGTTTGCGTAGAACATTCCTTCCTTTTTAGGACTTTTCTTTTTAATTTTGTTTTTCTAGTGTATGTCCGAAGTTTTTAAACGGACTTGGTAAAGAAACAATCTAGGTCGTTTGATTAGTGACAAACCTAGTAGTTCTTCTTGTAAAGGCTGGGATCTCGAAGACTCTTCTTTTGAGAGCCCCGTTTTTGGAAACTTCAGTTTTGAGAATCTGTCTCTTCGTGAGGAAAGTACCCCTAGTACTCCTAATCCTTTGGTAGTGCCAGAAATGGCAAATTTGAAAGTTTTGCTAAACCCAACTAGGACCTCTCGTCCGTCTTGTATCAAGTTAGATGAAACCAAGGCAAATTATGAACTGAAACCTGGGACTTTGCATATGCTCCCAATGTTTTTAGGGAAAGAGAATGAGAACCCCTATTTTCATGTTAGGGAATTTGAGGAAGTTTGTAGTACTCTGAAGTTTGTAGTACTATGACCAACTTACTTCTGCCTTTATACATAAGTTTTTCCCAAGGTATAAAACATCGTCTATTAGGACATAAATATGTACTTTTGCCCAACAAGAGGGAGAATCTTTATATAGGTACTTATAAAGGTTGAATGACTTGATATCTCAATGTCCTCATCATGGTTTGGAGAAGGTTAGGTTAGTTCAGATCCTCTACGAGGGTTTAGATTATCCAAAAACAACCATGGTTGAGTCCTTATGCACAGGTGGGTTTGAGAATAAAACTGTTGATGAAGCGATGACATTTTTGATGAAATCGTCGATAAGACCCAACAATGGGAAAATAGTAGGGAACCCCAGAAAACAATTCTTCTAAGTAGAGGAAATGTTAATAGGGTATAAGGATCTTATGAGTCAGATTCCAAAATAGAATTAGGTCATTCTAGTGGTAGTAGTGGAAGAAATGAGACTTTTTGGGAAGGCCATGCTGTTGAAGAGCAAGCCAACGCTCTTTATAACAACACTAGGTTTGATAACCGACAGAATTTTGACCCATATTCAGAAACCTATAACCCTGGATGGAGAAACCATCCAAACCTTTCTTGGTCCAAGGGCCAGAATCAAGGTCAGTCTAGTAATGCTTAGGTTCCCCCAGGTTTTGGCTATACTAAGAATCCTTCAGCTCCGGCACAGTTTCATAACCCTTCAGATAAGAAGATTATGAGTTTAGAAGAGTCTCTTGCTTTGTTAACTCGTAACATGTGCAGTTTCAGCAATCTGTTGCTCAAGGTTTAGAAGAAAATAAGAGAATAGGTCAGGCTAACTCTCAGGCTATTTCCGAGTTGAAAACCCAGGTTAGTCAGATAAATGAGTCTTTAAGAGAAAGAGGTAAGTTTCCTAGTCAGACTCAACCCAACCCTAGAGGAATTAATGAAATAGGTGAAAGACCATCTGATCATGTGAATGCTTTAAAACCCTTAGGAGTGGTAGTAGAGTGATAGACAAAGGTTTCCATGCCTGATAGTGAACATATTGTAGTTCACCCTTCTGAACCAGAAACTGAGGAGACTGATAGAGTCTCTAAAGAGACCAATGAGGGTCATATTGAGCCGATTTGTCCCTAGAGCCCCATTCCCACAGCTTCTAGTTCCAACTAAGAGGGAGTCCAATTTTAATGATATTGGAGGTTTTTAAGCAGGTAACTATCAACCTTCCACTACTAGATGCAATTAAGCAGATTCCCTCTTATGCCAAGTTTCTCAAGGATATGTGTACGCGAAAGCGAAAGCTTAATGTCCAGAAGAAAGCCTTTCTATAGTCAGGTGAGTTCTATTATTCAGAATACCACTACTCCTAAGTATAAAGACCCAGGGTCCCCTACCATTTCTTGCACATAGGTAAATACCGTGTTGAGAAAGCGTTGCTTGACTTAGGAGCTAGTGTGAACTTACTACCATATCATGTGTACCTTAAGCTAGGACTTGGTGAGATGAAACCTACCCAGATGACACTTCAGTTAGCTGATAGGTCCGTTAAAATTCCTCGTGGTGTGATCGAGGATGTTCTCATAGAGGTTGACAAGTTTATTTATCCAGTGGATTTTGTTATCCTAGATACCCAACCTGTCCCTGACCCAGAGAACCAGATACCGGTAATTTTAGGTCGCCCGTTTTTAGCTACATCCAATGCGATCATTAACTGTCGAAATGGTATTATGAAATTGTCTTTTGGTAATATGACTATTGAGCTGAACATTTTTAATATTAGTAAGCTACCCTCTGAACTAGATGACTCGAACATAGAAGAGGTGAACATGATAGGAACATTAGTCGAGGAGTCATTACCAAACACTTTGTTAGAAGATCCATTAGAGAAATGCCTAGCTCACTTTGGGATTGATTTTGATGATGATAATGTGATTAATGAATGCTTTGTTAGATTCAACCCCTTTGTTAGATCTAGTAATGATGGAAACCTAAGTTCGAACCACTACCAGTTTCTAAGTCTACCCTAGTTCCTTCATTAGAAGATCCTAAGTTGGACCTAAAACCATTGCCAGATTCCCTGAAATATAGTTTTTAGGCCCGTCTGAGACTTTACCTGTGATTATTTCTTCCGTCTTGGATAGTGACCAGGAAAGTAGGCTAGTAACCGTCCTTCAAAACAACAAGGAAGCTTTAGGGTGGACCATAGCTGACATTAAGGGTATAAGTCCCACTGTTTGTATGCATCAGATCTATTTAGAGAGTGATACCAAACCTTCTAGGGAGATGCAACGTCGACTAAACCCTAATATGAAAGAGGTAGTTCGAAACGAGGTCCTTAAGTTGTTAGATGCAGGCATTATCTACCCCATTTCAGACAGTAAGTGGGTCAGCCCCGTTCAGGTTGTTCCCAAGAAATCCGGTATTACTGTAGTCCAGAATGATAACAATGAGTTAATCCCGACCCGAGTGACCACGGGTTGGCGTGTTTGTATTGACTATAGGAAATTGAACAAGGTCACTAGGAAGGACCACTTTCCCCTTCCCTTCATCGACCAGATGCTAGAGAGATTAGCTGGACATAGTCACTACTGCTTTTTAGATGGCTACTCTGGATATAATCAGATCGTTATTTCCCCAGAAGACCAGGAGAAAACCACTTTTACCTGTCCCTTTGGTACCTTTGCGTATAGACGCATGCCTTTCGGGCTTTGTAATGCCCCTGCGACTTTTCAGCGTTGCATGATGAGCATATTTTATGACATGGTAGAATGGTTCTTAGAGGTCTTTATGGATGATTTTTCAGTGTTTGGTTCGTCTTTAGATGAGTGCTTGCATCATTTGTCACTAGTATTGACTAGGTGTAAGGAAAAGAATTTAGTGCTTAATTGGGAGAAATGTCACTTCATGGTTCGTTCAGGAATTGTTTTAGGGCATATCGTATCTTCTAAGGGTATAGAGGTAGATAAATCCAAAGTTGACCTTATTAAGACTTTACAGGTCCCAAAAACCATAAGAGATATTATGTCATTCTTAGGGCATGCAGGTTTTTATCGTCGATTCATTAAGGATTTTAGCCTAATTTCTATACCTTTTTGCAATTTGCTTGCAAAAGATGTTAAGTTTGTCTTTGATGATGCTTGTTTAGAGGCTTTTGAGAAGCTTAAGAATTTACTCACTACCGCCCCCATAGTCCAGGAACCCAACTGGAATATACCCTTTGAGATCATGTGTGATGCTTCAGATTATGTTATTGGTGTTGTGATAGGTCAGCGAGAAAACAAATTACTTCATGTGATTTACTATGCTAGAAAAACTCTGAATGATGCCCAGTTGAACTATACCACTACCGAGAAGGAACTGTTAGCCATTGTGTTTTCCTTAGACAAGTTTAGACCCTATCTCTTAGGTTGTAAGATCATCATATATACTGATCATGCTGCTTTGAAATATCTTTTGTCTAAGAAGGATACAAAACCTAGATTGATTAGGTGGATCCTTTTGTTGCAAGAGTTTTCTCCAGACATTATAGACAAAAAGGGTGCCGAAAATGTTGTAGCAGACCACTTGTCTAGGCTAGTAGTTAGTTCCCCTGATGATTCCCTTCCTATAAGGGATAGCTTTCCTGATGAAAAATTGTTCTTTGTTACCCAATTACCTTGGTATGCGAATATAGTGAACTATCTTGTTACTGGTCGAATGCACTAACATTGGGGTAAACAAGATCGTTCTAGGTTTTTAGCTAAGGTTAAGAACTTATTTTGGGATGATCCTTATTTGTTTAAGTATTGTCCAGACCAGATTATTAGGAGATGTATACCTGAGAGTGATCAGTCCAGTATTATATCCTTTTGTCATGATCATGCTTGTGGGGGTCACTTTAGTGCTAAAAAAACTGCTGCTAAGATATTGCAGTGTGGATTCTATTGGCCTTCGTTGTTTAAAGACTCCCACATTACTGTGTGACTTGTGAACGTTGTCAGAAATTATGAACCATTTCCCATAGGAATATGATGCCCTTGAACCCTATTTTAGTTGTGGAGGTCTTTGACGTGTGGGGTATTGACTTTATGGGTTCGTTTCCTAATTCTTTTGGTAACTTATACATCCTTGTCGCTGTAGACTATGTCTCTAAGTGGATTGAGGCGGCTGCGTGTAAAACCAATGACTATAGGGTTGTGATTGAGTTCTTGAAAAACAATATACTTACACGTTTTGGTACACCGCGAGCTATAATTAGTGATGGAGGGTCGCACTTTTGTAATGGACCTTTTAGGATTTTGATGAAAAAATATGGTATTACACATAAGGTAGATACCCCGTATCATCCACAGACTAGTGGTCAGGTAGAAGTTTCCAATAGGGAGATAAAACGTATATTAGAGAAAACAGTTAATCCTAATCGGAAAGACTGGTCTCCTAGGCTTACTGATGCCTTATGGGCTTATCGTACTGCGTTTAAGACCCCCATCGGAATGTCGCCTTATCGGCTTGTTCATGGCAAGACATGTCACTTACCTGTTGAGTTAGAACATAGAGCTTATTGGGATGTTAAGCAGCTAAATCTTTCACTCGACAAGGCAGGAGCCCATAGGAAACTCCAGCTCAATGAGTTGGAAGAGATTCGTAGAGATGCATACGATAGTGCTAAGGAGTATAAGAACAAAATGAAAATTTTGCATGATAGAAATATATTAAGAAAGTCATTTTCTCCAGGTAAAAAAGTTCTTCTATATGATACCCGCTTGCATCTTTTTCCTGGGAAGTTACGTTCTCGGTGGACGGGTCCTTTTATTGTTCGCACTGTCTTTCCTCACGGAGCTGTTGAGATCGAGACATCGGATGGTAGTAGTTCTTCGAAGGTTAACGGTCAGAGATTGAAACCCTTTTTAGAGCCTTTTCCTACAGGTGATATTGAGGAGGTCCCTCTGGAGGACCCTGTCTACCCTTGATTGACCATCGAGGCGATTATATGTTGTATATTAGTTTTTGATTTATCTCTTCACCCAGGTAATATCTTTCCGACTTCTCTCTTTACTAATTCCTCATATTACTGTACTGTTTGGTATTGCTCTTTCATTAGAAACATTTAGGACAATGCTATATTTAAGTTTGGGGGTGGGGAAGAAACTTTTTGGTAGCTTTTAGTTGCAATAAATAAACTCCACAGCCTAGAAATTTATGCTTATTAAGGTTGGAACTAACCAATCTAAGTGGATGGGAACATCTTGGTTGTAGGAGTTGAAGAACCAATCTGATTAGATGAAAACATCTAAAGAGTCTATTCATAAAAGCACAGAGCTCAGGTGTTAGAATTAAAAAAAAAACATGGTAGTTTCGCCATATCTCGTTGAATCCTAATCCTTATGTTTTTATTTTTAAGTGATTTGGTGGGGCACACGATTCAAGTTGTTACCTTTGCTAGGGTGGAATAGAGTGATTGAGATACCATCAACCAAAAAAAAAAGGTTTGCAAACGAATTTTCATGACCTGGAGCAGTATGCACCCGTGTATGCGTACTAAAATGCCTGGATTTTTATTTTAAATGATGGTACGCATATCAAGTATGTGTACCATGAAGTCCAAACATACCGAACTACTATTTTCAAACCTAAACATTTAAGAACCTTAAACACAGATCAAGTTAGGTAGAAATGAACGATAAGCAAGGTACATGGATCATTATAAGTACTCTAAGCAAATAAAAACATAAATATTGCTCAAGTTTATAAACATACCTTTTTATAAGAATCCAATCGAATTCTACAGCCTTACCGAACATAATCTGTGTGTCCTAATTCTCGTGCTTCCCTCACCGTATACATAGCAGGGCATTCCTTGGTGAGGATGCACTTACAACAAAATCAAGTTGTGTTGAGGTGAACAATGTATTTCTCACCACAAGTGACTTTTGGATTATAATGAAAGAGATTGCTTTTAGAATCTTTCACATCCAAATCCATCTTTCCAAAGAACTTTTTAAGTTCCAACATCATGGATACTGCCTTCTCCATAGTCATGGAATTTTCTGGGAGGTCATTCCTTTTCAAACTCAAAACATCATTGACTATCTTTGGCATCCACTTATGAGTGCGTTTAGGAACAACCAGAACCTTCTTCCTGTTAATACCGGAATTCTTGTTGGGTTCTACCCGTCCTAGTGTACTTAGATGACCTCACTTTTCTAAGAATAGTATGAGAGAGAGTTGTCTTTCGATTGTACCCTGTCCTTCCTTATATAGACTTTCCAAAAGCTCCTTCTTCTTATGACATCTTTCCATGTGTCCTAATCCTCCTTAATTACTACTAATGCCATCCTTTTTCTAATATGACCTCATTCTTCCTTGTTAATTCCTTCATTGTCTTTTTCATCTCCTGGATACTTCATTGGCGGACCTGATCCCTAGTCCCCAAGTCCCCATGTTCCATATGTGGCATTTCCCCTCTTTGAGGAACCCTAGCCCAGTTAAGGGAAGTTATTTTTTCATGTATAAACATTAGTCCCCTGACTATGAGGTTAGTCGTAAGATAACCTTATAGTTATTATCCATTTCTCCACCATTTTCATGTTAGTGGGCGGCGTTATAACTTCCCCTTACATGACCATTCTTAACTTTTGTTGATTATCGTGCTTACTGGTATAACTTCCATCTTTGCGCCTCCAAACTCCATATAAATATGGGTTCTATTTTACCTTCCTACTTTCACTTATGTTACTACTTACCTCTTTCTTCAGACTTCACTCGCGGCTACGCGTCTAGCAGCTCTTCCGACGATAACTTTTCGAGCGAGTCCGACGAATCCGAGGAGAGAATGAGTAATGGCCCGGAAGATAGTGAGTATTCAGGAGAACAAGAAATTCACCTATCTTCTCCCGCTGATGGCAAAGCTTACACATTAGCGGAATTTGTCGGGACTCCTCAACTAAAACGTATGCTGAAGCTAAAGGAATATTGTGGGAATAGACGCGTGATACCCTTAAATGATAACCTCATCCATCGTCTCCTAAATACTCCGCTATTGCCTTATCAGAATGCTCTGAGATGGCTCATGTATCCGGAATCGGAAAATACAGCTACCTTTCTTTTAAAAAAGAGTTCCTCGCATGGCTATCCATCGCGGTGACTACGAGATTTCAGATATCGACACCCATTTTATATCAAAGACTCCTTCAATTTGGCCACATTGTACGGCTTATATCCGCTCTAATTCCGATCACGTGGCCAAACTTCTCCAAGCTAAAATCAATGAAGCCATAGATTCTTCTCTTCAGCGGGAAGTGGAGAGATGTAGGCACGACACAACGCGACTCTTCTTTCGCTGGAATCCTCCCGTCCATACTCTCCTCATAGCCTGGGAGGAGTCCACTGTGGTTTTGGAGGACGTCGTCGCGCTTGCTGGCTTACCTCTTCAAGGATCTCATTCTTACGATGAGGCGGCCATTTATGAAGCGATGACTCCGGACGACCAAAGTTTATGGGGTTATTTGTTAGATTGCAAGGACGCTTCTCGAGTCGAATTGGTGCGGAAGGGAAAGGCGCAAACCCAAAAAGGGAAAACAAAGAAAGTTGTTACCGCAAGAGGTAGGACTATCAGTACCAGTAAAGCAGGCTCGTCGACTGTTGCCAAAGGGAATGTTGTTGAGAGCAAGAAAAGAAAGACTCCCTCGGTTCCTCCCTCAGGGGAGCGTCTACTTAGAAGTTCGTTCCGTGCTTATGAGTCAATTCATGGCCCCAACACTCTAGTCGCTGCCTCTGATTCCGAGTGGATCACCAAGGATCACAAACGCGCAACCTTTCCCCTTTGGCTTCGATTATGGGGCCCCCGATTAGTATATGGAAAGGTGTTGCCCTTGGAGCGTAAAGAATTTAATCCTCGAGCGGAACTGGCTTCCTTCATTCTCCTTTGGATTTGTCGCGATGTGTTCGAATATAGCCCCCAGGATACCATAAAGAATGAATTGGTCCTGATGGAGATGTTGTTGTCCTGCGGGGTTTCCGTCCCTCTCGCTCCCATGTTCCTGGGGGGTTTGTACCGACACTTAGACTTGTTTTTCCAGGATCTCCAAATGGTTGGCTCGGCACACAAGATCGAGACTTTCATCCCTGCCAGTTTCATGCTCGCGTGGTCTTGGGAACATATTCCTCCATATGCTCCCGATCCTCATAAGTTAGAGGTCTACCGCGAAGAAGATGTCAAGCGAGATGACGGTTCGGTGAAAAGGGTTCCGGTCGTATATAGTTATCCTCGTATGGCTCTTTGGCGCAAGAAGGGGAAGGTGCCCAAAGGTGACATAGCGCAGTTCTTGGACGTGGCTAAGGATTTTAAATCACTTCCTTACCATGATGGTCGGTCTGGTCCATCTCACTATGATTTTACTTCGCCTTTTGACGCGGACCTGGATTCGACCCAGTTTCTGTCCGAATCGGATTTTGATTCGATGATGGCGGTGTTGCCCGGCTAGCTTCCCGGTTTCCATGCTGGTAAATTCATAGCCATGTCTTACAATCCCGACCGTACAGTTCTTCAAGTTGGTTTTGATCAGGGGGTTCCTCGTAGTTTCCCACCTCTGGAGAGTACTGATACTTCAGATATCATATATAGTTTCAACCGCTATGTCTTCAAAGAGCCAGTGCGTCTGGCTGATATGGGGGTTAACTTCGTTCAAACAACCCCTTCAAGATCGACCCTCAGGAGTTACTGAGGGTGCTCATGATTTTCATCTTTTGATGCGGTGTCGGTCTTTGAACTTTCAATACGTGAGCCAATTCCCTCCAAAGAGTTTCTTTACGAGGATCTTAAAGCATTGCATGTGTCGGGAAGGATTAAACTTGATGATGCCGTGGCAATGGCGCATCGTCTTCCTTCAGGTACCAAGGGCCGCTCCTTGGAACCTGTACTGACTTCTTGGGATCCTCCGGAGGGTTGTGATCCTATTCGGCCGAGGAAAAAGACGAAATTTTAGAGCTGGAAGCCTCCTCGTATGAATGTATCCAAGCCATATTCGAGTCCTCTGGAAACTCAGGTATTGATGGATCATTCCGTTCTTACTTAGCGTGTAGTTTTATTTTCTCTCTCTTTTTTTTTTTGAAATCGGCTCAGGCGCTGATGGGACATCGGTTATACCATTTCCCAGGATGTCGTTTTCTACTCGCGTGGGGTGGAAGGCCCCTTCATATATGATAGAAGAGTATTTGAACATGCCTGAGCATGAATGGACTGAGAAGAGTCTTGCCAAGCGTGAAGCGGCCAAATTTTTAGATCCTTCTTTGCTCCCTTATTCTTCTGCTAACGTTTCCTCTTTAAAATATGGGTAGCCTTTGCACAGGAGCGCGTCACAGCCTCCTCAGGACATCGTTAGAAATCCCGCTCCTTTTGCTGATCAATTACAGAACTTGGGGATCACCTTGTCCGAGGGTGGTGGATGGGTTTCGTCATGTCTTAAAGTGATATATGTCTTCCCTCCTCGGGCGCAGACTGTTCTTGCTCGAGGTGAGATCCCCGTGTCTCCTAATGTTGTTTTGGAGTCAATGATCCCATCTGGATCTAATCGATCAGTGGTTGGTGGGTCCTCATCCCACGTGGAGTTTCCTACTAGTGGTTTTCAAGGTGACCAAATTACTTTGTCTTGCGTCCATGAATATTTCTCCCTCTTTCCTTTCCTTATTTTGCTATAAATCATAGAGTCTTACTCATTATGTTTCTCACTTTTTGGATTTTCAGGCACATCTAGCGGTTCAAGCTCGTCATCTGGCTCTTCAGCGTTTCACGACAAAGATATTGATATCGCCCAACATCGAGTCGCGTCCAAGGTTAGAGGAAAGGGATAAAGATTTTTACTTTGTTCTTTTTTTTTATGAACCCATGAGTTTATTAATAACAGGCTTTATTATCAGTTGGAAGTGGAAACGATTGAGTGGTGGAAGAGTAATGTGTAATGTTGGGATTTATGTTTCCATAATGAGGGAGGTGGATCCGCTCACGCCATTACTTTTTGCCATTACTAACTGCCCCGATTTATGACACTTTCTTGTAACGGGAGTATTGCATGCCGCACGCTGTAAACCGCCAGACCAATACCCTGATGAGTATCCCCCAGTTTGTGACATGTTTGATGTCTCGAGTGTTTTCGTGGAAAACATGTAGCACTTTGTTACGTGTGGAAAGTTAAAATAAAGAGGCTTGCCACAGGAAAATAGCATGTGACGCTAGTAGGCTCGTCTTGGCTGGTTGCCAGAAACTTGCTACAAGTATGCCAGTTCGGTGGCGAACTTGAATGGCTGAGATTGCATATCATGATGAAGGGTAGTTGTTGATTATGGATACATTGTGTTGGCGCCTGATAAGGGCGCAGTGGCGTTTTTGGTGCACGCCAGTGGCAATGCGGCATGGCTTGTGCATGCCAGTGGCATAGTGGTGCAAGTGGCGCCTGGCGTAGCCATGGGCACTAGTTTTAGGTGGCTGGTCGCCTGAAAGTTGCCACAAGTCTATCAGCTCGGTGGCGAACTTGGATGGCTGAGATTACATCTCATGAGGAAGGGTAGCCGTTGATCATGGCTACCTTATGTTGGTGCCTAGAAACTTTGTCTAAATTAGGGATTAGCATGCTGAACCCTAATTAGCATATATGGCACGCCGCATGCGGTAGGTGGCGTGTTTGGCATGCCGTTTGGCATGTGCGTCTGGTATGCATGTCTGGCCTATTTGGCATTCCGATTGGCATGTGCGCGTGGTATGCGTGTCTGGCCTGTTTGGCATGCCGATTGGCATGTGCGCCTGGCATGCGCGTCTGGCCTGTTTGGCATGTGCGCCTGGCATGTTTGGCTTGTCGTTTGGCATGTGCGCCTGGCATGCGCGCCTGGCCTGTTTGGCATGCCGATTGGCATGTGCGCCTGAAATGCGCGTTTGGCGAGTTTGGCATGTCGTTAGCATGTTTGGCATGCTGATTAGCCTGTGCGCCTGGCATGCGCGTTTTGGAGATATTGGCATGTCATTAGCATGTTTGTAATTCCGATTGGCATGTGCGGCTGGCATGCACGTTTGGCGAGTTTAATGTGATATGATTGGTCGATGAGAAGTAGGGCCGACAAGTATGGGCCCAGCCACGACTTATAGGAGTGTGGAAGGTTTAAGGCGACTTGAGCGGTCGACAAAGGAGCAGAGCCGGTTTAGGTAAAATGGGGGTGTTGCCAAGTGGCGCCGGCTGGCCTGTGGCATGGCCACGCTTTTTCTCCTTCTCTGCGGTTCCGTTACTCTTTGTTTTCTGATTTTGGGCAGGACTATGCACCTACTAATCCGCGGCGGATCAATTATTTAGTTGCTTAAGCGTAATTTCGACCAATGAGGTCTAATATACTGCGCAGGGCGCAAAATCCTAATTTCTGCAAATTTGTGAGGTTGTTGAGGTTTTTATGTGTTATCACAATTATTGGTTGGATTTTGTGTGCTTCCACAAAATTCATTTTTTACAAAGTGCAGCGTGCTTTCTGTCTGAGCATTTCGTGCAATGGCCTTAACTTTGGTACTTGGAGATCCGTGCTACTCTGTTGTGAGTGAACATAAATACGGCATGCCATACCGATATTAAAGGTTCTTCCGGGAACATAGCACAAGAAAAGTACTCAGTGAGTCTTATGTCGGCGAAGTGCCGAAATTTACAGAGTATTTATGGATGGTTTCTACATCCGCCAGTCTGGGTAAATTTCATGTAGATATATTGAACGGCTCAATAAGTATGCCAGTGGAGAGGTTGACACTCATGGCTCTGTTTCCTTACAGAGTGACGTCACATCAGATATAAGGTTTTACGATTTTAACCCTAAGCTAAAAACCACCATCAACATTAAGTCCCCTGCTTAGCTCGGAACAGTGGCATTGTTGCGGGGTAAGCATGAGATGGTGACAGACAAGGACAAAATTGAAACGGTAAGTCATGAAGAGTTTTTCAGGAATATTTGGCTAACCTTTTTCAGGAGGCATGAAGAATCTGTGATCCTTGCATTGGCAGCTTTGCATAAATTTGGCTTAGCCATGAGGGGTTGGCATCAGTGCTGCAACTTTGGATGCTGATCTGCAGAGGTGGCACTGCAACTTGGTTCGCGGAACGGGCGCTGGCTGGCTAGAAAAGGTAGATGGCGCTGCTTTGACTGGATGTGGAGCAGGAAGATGACGTTGCTTTGACTGGTTGTGGAGCAGGAAGATGGCGCTGTTTTGGCTAGCTGTGGAGCGGGAAGATGGCGTTGTTTTGGATATCTATGTAGCGGAAAGATGGCGCTGCTTGGCCGCGGACTGTTGGCGCTGGATTGGGTTGATGGCGCTGCTTTGGCCGGGTAGGTCAATGGAGATTGCTGGTTAGGTCACGGAACATGCGAATATGGCGCTTGGCTTCAGTTCGTTGAATGGTGGAAACTGGCTTCAGTCCGCGGAATGGTGGAAACTTGCTTCAGTCCGCGAAATGATGGAAACTGGCTTCAGTCTTTGGACTGATGGAAACTGGCTTCAGTCCATGGAATGATGAAAACTGGTTTCAGTCCGCGGAATGGTGAAAACTGGCTTCAGTCCGCGGAATGATGGAAACTGGCTTCAGTCCTTGGAATGATGGAAAATGGCTTCAGTCCGCGGAATGGTGGAAACCGGCTTCAGTCCGTGGAATGATGGAAACCGGCTTCAGTCCTTGGAATGATGGAAACTGGCTTCAGTCCATGAAATGATGGAAACTGGTTGACCACAAAGCGGGCGGAAACGGTGTTGCGACTTTGGCCACGGAACACTGATGATGGTGCTGCAACTTTGGCCACAGACTGTTGATGATAGCGCTTGGGAAGTTGGCGTTGGCTTGTCCACAGAGTGCTGGAGCTATGGAGCATATATATTAGCACACGTCTTGTTTGGATATGGAGCATGAGTGTGGTCCTCCCAGTCATCTATTCCCGTTCATGGAGAAAGGAGGAATCCTTCTTCCATTCAAACCCTAAAAACTCTATTATTATGAAAAGGGGTATCGACCCTCTTCTGTTTTTTGTTGCTCGTCCGACTCTGTGCTTTCATCTTCAGCGTATGTCTCCTCTTCGTCTTTTGTTAACGTTGGTACAGCGAGAATTAACGGCAACAAGGCAATCTCCAATAGCTATAATCAGCAGCAAGGCGAGCCAGGAGAACTCAAGGTAGGTGCTATCATATGTAGCCACCCAACAGTACCATCGATCTTCTCCAGAATGTGTAATAAGGTTCTAACTCCAGAAGTATGAGTATGTAACCTCTCCAATGGATTTTAAAAGTTACCAAGATCCATTACACTCTTGGGATGGATGGATGAAATATATTCTCGGCAATGATCATGTCAGGGCTAATCTTGGAGATTTTGGTTGCGTCGTTGGTTCATCCTTGACTTTAGGTTATTTGGTGCCTGGACTTTCTGATTACGATGATGATATGCCATGGATGTTTGTATGGTCGAAATCTTCTGGAACCATTGGGCGAAATAGATGAGTTGAGAGGCGCTCCATTGCTGATGTGCTGCTACCAGGACATCATTCCAAGCAACATCCTTTGAACCATCTTCTGAATCTTGGACTATTGTATGGAATGGGATGCGGTGAGCAGTCCCCAGTTATACTTCTGCTAGGTCCGATGGCGTGGCTGAATATGTGAATGTATCTCTGTGGCGTGCTTTTGGGGTCTTTGATGCACGTGCACGACTTCATGTTAATAAATTCTTGCGGCTCGTGAAACTTTGATAGTGATGATGTTGAAATCGGAAATAGCCTGGTTGAGGGCAGTGAAGTCATCCCATTCTGGTAGTCCCCATGTGTAATTATCCTGAGCCTATTTTCTCGTGGAAGATGTGCTTCTGCCGCGTTCACTGGTAAGGTGGTGACTGTGTTTAAGCTTCTAAACATGAAGGAGACTTCAGTCCCTAAGTGTAGCCTACTTTAATTGTATCGCCTTGAATCCACGCCTATGGGATTTGATACAATCTTCTCATTCTCTCCTGGATGCAATGCTGGGATGCTTGGAATATCACATGGACGAACCATTATGGATAATGAAGTGGTAGAAGTGAGAGAGTCATGTCGTTAATCGTGGCTCCTTCTATATCTTCAAGAAAAATGTTTCAGCCGCATCTCTGGAGTTATCTCATGGATGCTTGATTTTCGTCGGGGATGTACCATGATGAGCAGTCCTCAGTCACACTTTTCTTTAGTTACTAAAGTTGCTTTTTATGAGCAGGCTTGGGATCTGTCGCGGCCTCGTAAAGTGTTGCATGCGCCTTCTAGAGAGAGGTGGTGATATTCTTACACTACACCCTCGAAGAGTAGATGACCTTGTAATGGATATGACTTTTTGGTTGACCGTGTCTTCTGAGCTTTGACAGTGAAGGGATTCCGTGTACAGCCTCAGTTCCCAAGTGTGGTTTACATGTTTCTATCTTGTATGGTCAGTGGGTTGACAATAATAAAGATATCTGATGTGTTCTCAAAGTTTTTGTAGTAAAAAGGTTCGTTGAGACTTGTGAAGGAAGATTTTTTTAGACTTAATTTTTATAAATAAATAAAATATAACAAACTCGAATAAAAAGTGTTGTGAGAATTATGGAGAGACTGGGGCTAGGATTCCGCTATTTACCAATTCCAAAGTGATACTAATTATAATCATGCACTTTCACACGTTCAAATTGATTCTCTACTATTGCAAAAGTAGATTTTTAGAAACAACAAATTTTAATCCAAAGCATGAGACATCAAAACCCTAGGCTAAGCATGTTCCATCAAAAGAAAATACAATTGTTTAACAAAAACCATAAAATCTATTTTCAATATAGGAAAATAATAATAAATAAAAATTGCACAAATTAAATAATTAAGAATTACCACTTTTTCATTGGAAAAATAGCATCCTTCGTCGCCCCTAGGATTGGGTTTAGCTCATCATTGTGGAAACGCGTTCAAAAGTTGATTTCATTGCTCAAAGTGTTTACAAATGATGAACTGGAGAAAAACTATTAAAAATCGGGTGTTTGCAACATTTTTAATTGTTGCAAAACACTGTTACATAAAATGATAAAAGCCAACTGTCGTTGTTCAGCTTCTACGACCCCCGCCTCTGTGTCGTTATCACTGTTGATAAACGACTGTCTTCGTGAGTCTGTTCTTCAGTTATGCAGCAACAGAAATGATGTTCTCTGCAACTCGATTTTTCGGCTCTCTGATGCTGTGTAACTCTCCCAAACTCTCTATCCCTTCACTGATACCCAAGACACTCTTATTTATACTGTGAAGCCAATCTTAGGTCGACAATCATCTTAATTACTCCAAAAGATCTTTGCAGTTAATAAAAGTATTTCACGGGAATATTTCCTCTCCATTTTCACACGTCTTCTGAGTTGTATGGTATATCCAAATCTTCTCATTTAATTGAGCCAAATAATGAAGAGAATATCTTCAATTAATTCCGTGAATAATTCCTTCCCTGTTTTCGAAAATATCCAAAAGTATGTGATTTCCTTCCATTCAAGACATGTACAAAATCTTAATATCATGGTAAGAAGATAATCATGTCTTAAAGACACAAATATCCCCATAATATCATGACCAGAATCTCACACAGTTGAGATTTCTTTTCCCGCCAAATATCTTTCCCGTGAAGAAGAAGATGGGTGCCCTTTATCCGGTCCTGGGGTAAATAGCAGATGCCATGAGGGGTGTATCTGATCAGCTGCTTGGGTGCAAATATCCTTTGGGGTACCCCTTATCCACAAGTGAGAGTCTGAATAACACGTTCCTTCTGGTGCTTTAGACGACTTTTCGAGCCGATTTTTCCAAGAATGTTTATTTCCAAAAATACCTAAAAACACATAAAATACCATAATAAGTACAAAAATCGAGTACCAACAATACATGAAATTAAGGACAACGTAGACACAAAAATGTGTCTATCAAATACCCCCAAACTTATTATTTGCTAATCCTCGAGCAAATCTAATCTAGAAAAATAAAATGACTACACTTAGCACGTGTAGCAAGCCCGTTAAACTGCTAGGTGGCCCTAGCGGCGGAGTGTTGTCTCCGGAGGGTTTACCAGAGGTGTACCCAAAAAACCTTTACTCCATACCCTAGCTATCTACGCGGAACCTTGGAAGGAACTAAAGAATCTCCTTGGTTGGCATACAATCATTGACTATAGGAGGAAGTACCCTGATGCGAAATTCCAATTGTTGTACACGAGTTTGCACTCATCATACTAAAATTCATATATAAGTGACAGAGCAATACTCAGATAGTTTTTGTACATCATAACCGGAGTCAACCAATTACATGAAAAGATTAAGAAGATGGATAAAAACATGGTTAAAAGTGAATGGTGTTTCCCATATCTGTCTGAAGGCCTCTGCCAAGGTGAACCTATCCTAATGGACTGAGATATCGGTATGACTAATATCAACACATCTGGCATATACAAGGGGACCAGTGGTCGATAAACCTAACTCTAGGTCAACACAACTGGCATATACAAGGGCACCTATGGTCGACTTTATTGAATTTATTCCGGTTGGTCTAACGGTCTGGTCTCTTTTTTTTTTTTTTATTCATAAGTGAGGGGACTTTCTGAGAGTTAAAGGTAAGGCACTAGGAAAGTGATAATCACCCCCAAACTTAGAGTTTTCAGTGCCTCTAGATAGACTAGTCACAATCTCCTTAATTTCTAGATCATCAGATTCTTGAAAATAGTCAATTGATTCTTCTAAGTTACAATAAGCATCCTCACTTACCTCTACGAGTTTATTTTCTTCTAAGACTAGCGTTTTTAACTCGCTAGACTCTAAAATAATATTCTCAGAGTAAACTCTTTCCTCTAAACCATTATTGGCTTCGCAAAAAGGAGATACTACATCGTCTAAAACGGGGATACTTCTAGTCAAATCCTCGTCCTTTTGAATAGGTGAATAATTACTAAAATTATTTGGATTTGAACTAGAAATAATATTATTATTGTAAAGCTAAATTGGAGTAACAAATTCCTGATCACTATGCCTATATGTGTCTGATTCTTCATCAACACTATCCGCATCATAATCATCATTATAATAATATGAAAATGGTTGAACCTCATCTAAACTGGTAGTGTTACCAATTCCAACCTCGTCATCTTGATTATGTGAATAAAAACTATTCTTATTTTCAAGGGTGGTATTGGGAACAATATATTAGAATTTAAGACTATCTTGAGCAAATTTTTCCATAATCCTATTTGTACTCTCATTAAACTGCTTGAGGGACTCTTCTAGAGACATCTTAGTTGACTGCTCTATGGACTCTTCTGAAAGCGGAATATTATAAGTCTCTTTCATAAATAAGTGAAACTTCTGTGTTGACTCAATGAAACTCTTTAGAGACTCTTCTAGAGAAATAGGAGGATCATTTTGCTCGTATGACCTGTGGGTGTGTGAATGGTAATTAGGCTCATCATGGTATGACCCATAACCTTCAAAAGGAGGATGTTCCCAACCACTATTCACATTATGGTCAAAGTAGTAATGTCCATTTTGTTCAGTTGGATATTCGTTGTATTGGCTATTGTACCAGTTTGACATTCTCAAATAAACCCACTGACAAGGATGACTCCACCACAAAAAACCTACTGATTTCTAGCAAACAAAAAGCATGATGGCTCCACTTAGATTGTTTCTAGACCAGCTTCTAATCCTTCGAAAGGGAATTCGTTACAATTTAATCAAACCCCATGGAATCAATCCGAGTTAAAGTAAGTTGAATAGAGGTGAGGGAAGCTCGGTGGAGCTTTGATACCCAAGGCCTCACCGGTATTATAAGGTGGCGCAGTCACACATTCAACTTACAGAAACCGTCAAGAACTTCGAAGTATGCTTAAAAGAGTAACCAATATTTTTCGAATGACTTTCCTGTTAAGCCCGTTACCCTATCGGTCTCGTTCTAGTCAAAATTTTAGGCTTAGGTTCGCGTTTGGTGTCGTTTTCCTAAGGCGGGCAAGAAGAGAACGGTGATGAAATCCGAACCCTTATCTTGTATGGCCAGTCCTTGCCCTTTACTAGAAAATTAAATCCGATTTCAGGTCCTCAACATATATGCATACAAAATCATCCAGTAAACCCGCTGACAAAGGATTCGCGGGTGTTTAGAATTCTTACCTCCCGTTCCATACGGGGGATGAACCGTTGAAGTCGACTCGGGCCACGACTCCTATGTCATGTACGAACCCGAGGGTCCGAGACAATATCGTAATCGCCGTCCTTTTCTGCAAACAATTTATATTTAAACTATCTTTCCGTAGAGTTTAAAAATAATGTCCCAAAATTTAAAGTCCAAAGTCCAAAAATATAAAGTGCAAAAGAAAAGGAAAGTCTAAAAAAAAAATCTACAAAAAAAAATGTCTCTTTTTTTTTTCTCTTTTTTATAAAAAAAATCTTCTTCTTTCACTCCTTTCGCTTTGCCTTTTACTCCAATCTTTAAGTATTCACCAAAAGCTATGGCAAAATTTTCTTTCGCTCCGAATTCCAAAATCTGAAAGTAAAAGACAAAAACCCAAAAACGTAAAGAAGAACAAATAAAAATAAAAACCTAAAAAAAAATCTAAAAACTCTAGCCTAAAGACAAGTCCGCGTCGCCGGCGCCAAAAATTTGATGTGTTCTCAAAGTTGTTGTAGTAAAAAGGTTCGTTGAGACTTGTGAAGGAAGATTTTTTTATACTTAATTTTTATAAAAATAAAAAAAATATAACAAACTCGAATAAAAAGTGTTGTGAGAATTATGGAGAGACTGGGGCTAGGATTCCGCTATTTCCAATTCCAAAGTGATACTAATTATAATCATGCAATTTCACACGTTCAAATTGATTCTCAACTATTGCAAAAGTAGATTTTTAGAAACAACAAATGTTAATCCAAAGCATGAGACATCAAAACCCTAGGCTAAGCACATTCCATCAAAAGAAAATACGATTGTTTAACAAAAACCATAAAATCTATTTTCAATCTAGGCAAATAATCATAAATAAAAATTGCACAAATTAAATAATTAAGAATTACCACTTTTTCATTGGAAAGATAGCATCCTCCGTCGCCCCAAGGATTGGGTTTTGCTCATCATTGTGGAAACGCGCTCAAAAATTGATTTCATTGCTCAAAATGTTTACAAATGATGAATTGGAGAAAAACTATTAAAAATCGGGTGTTTGCAACGTTTTTAATTGTTGCAAAACACTGTTACAGAAAATGATAAACGCCAACTGTCGTTGTTCAGCTTCTACGACCCCCGCCTCTGTGTCATTATCACTGTTGATAAACGACTGTCTTCGTGAGTCTGTTCTTCGTGTTTTTCAGTTCTGCATTAGCAGAAATGGTGTTCTATGCAACTCGATTTTTCGGCTCTGTGATGCTCTGTAACTCTCCCAAACTCTCTATCCCCTCACTGATACCCAAGACACTCTTATTTATACTATGAAGCCAATCTTAGGTCGACAATCATCTCAATTACTCCAAAAGATCTTTGCAGTTAATGAAAGTATTTTCACGGGAATATTTCCTCTCCATTTTCACACGTCTTCTGAGTTGTATGGTATATCCAAATCTTCTCATTTAATTGAGCCAAATAATGAAAAGAATATCTTCAATTAATTCCGTGAATAATTCCTTCCGTGTTTTCGAAAATATTCAAAAGTATATGATTTCCTTCCATTCAAGACACGTACAAAATCTTAATATCATGGTAAGAAGATAATCATGTCTTAAAGACACAAATATCCCCATAATATCATGACCAGAATCTCACGTAGTTGAGATTTCTTTTCCCGCCAAATATCTTTCCCGTGAAGAAGAAGATGGGTGCCCCTTATCCGGTCCTAGGGTGCGAATAGTAGATGCCATGAGGGATGTCTATGATCAGCTGCTTGGGTGCAAATATCCTTTGGGTACCCCTTATCATTTGGGCGCCCCTTATCCACAAGTGAGAGTCTGAATAACGCGTTCCTTCCGGTGCTTTAGACGACTTTTCGAGCCGATTTTTCCAAGAATGTTTATTTCCAAAAATACCTAAAAACACATAAAATACCATAATAAGTACAAAAATCGAGTACCAACAATACATGAAATTAAGGACAACTTAGACACAAAAATGTGTCTATCAATATCACCATCTTACATTCGTGCTGGTGACTTTATTACTTCTTCCATGTTAAACTAAAATATGGAGGAGTACGGGTTACCTTTGTAGTGATTGTTGCTATGGTGAATCTCTGGATGATATCAACAAACGAGCAGTAACAGTTCTTCGGCAGCAAATGTGATCAGAAGAGACTACGTCGTCGTGGGAACCAAAATAGGTTGGTCGGAATTGCATGGGCGTCCATGGAAGCAAAAGGATTGGCTGGATGCGTAAGCGGGTAAACTATCCAGGACTTGGAAGGAAGGGGTGTGGCGGCTACGGCACGATCTTCTGCATTAAGGAGGCGTTGAAGCGGCTTCGGCTCTTGGAGAGGACGTTGAAGATTATGGAGAAAAATGATGAAGATTTGTCCCCAGATCCTGGAGCAGCTTATGGAGAGAACGCTGAAGCTGAGCGGCTTCTGGAGAGATTGTTGAAGCGGAGCCGCTGCTGGAGAACGTTGAAGCGGAGCGACTTATGAAGGGAACGTTGAAACGGCTCCTTGAGAGAAACGTCGAAGCGGCTCCTGGAGAAAACTCAAGTGAGGGTGATATTAACCCTTGACTTCGAAAAACGACTTGATACGATATGCTATATCGGAAGACGACACAAATAGTGCTGGTCGGCAAGTCGTGTTTTTCTCTCATGGGAAATAATACGCATCTTCTGTTTGATTTTCCCTTGAAACTCTCAGAGCCTTGACGGTTACAATGTTGGAGTCGGAGGCCGCATCAATCAGCGGACTGTCAAACTTGACATCCTTTAAGTGAACAGTGGTTAGGAGTCCCCAGTTTCATCTATCAATCGTGTTTTCCAGGAGAGGCTAGGGTTTGGCAACGGCTTACCTGGATGGAAACAGCTGCTTTCCTGATGTGGTGCGGTTGAGGGCTGCAAATATGTTTTGACGCTGCACCTTGGAGAAATATAGAATCTCACATAAATGTTTCATCATAGACTGCACGATTTTGAGGGCGAAGTCCCCAGAAATCATGCAAATCCTGACGGGAAGAGGGTCTCTGTGAACTCAGAAGGGTTGCTGATTTTCTTTGCCTCGATTTTGGAGAAGTCGTTCCTGATATTCACGTGTGATGAAATTGGATTGTTGATTCCCTTCTATTGGGCGTTCAATAGCAACGCGAGCCTATTCATCTATAAACGCGCGTCTTGCTGAAGTGACTGAGCCGGATGTTAAAAGTATTCCTTGTCATCTCCATCTGGGGTTGTCGTGACTTTTGTGGTGGCCGCTTTGTTAGTGTCTTGAGGAAAATAGGTATTTCTTTATGAGTTGTAGCCATGTCTGTCTGATCCTTATGAGAACCTTTTTTCTTTCTGTCAAATCAACAGTGGTAAGAGGAGGTCAGCTTCTTCTGGCTCCTCTAGTCCCTCGTCATGATGGTGGAGTATCAGCGGATCTAGCGACGGTTGGAACTGTCACACTTGAAGAAACGTTGGGGGTTTCACCGAGATATGTACTTAGGCTTTGAGTTCAATGTCTTCTGGTTCTGTGAAGGATTTTCCGATATCCAAAGGTTGCTGGCTGAAGCGGTCGATGGACCCTCTGCGGATGTGATCAGTAAACAGGAAGCAGAAATCGAAAGACTGGCCTAGGAGTTGAAGCTGAAACAGGCGTCTCTTTAAAGCGCGAAGGATGCTTTGTCCAAAAAGGACAAGCCATTGCTGAATGATTTCCCTTAAATATCTTCTGTCTTCTGGAATTCTTTTGCTTAGGTTTTTTTTTTGAAAGGCAAATGAAACGCCTAGTTTATGGTTTGATTTTCTGGTTTTTGGACCGATAGATAATTGTTACCTATGAGGGTTTTGGATTATTCTTTGGAATGAATTGGTTTAGAATAATGACGTTTTGATTATGACTGTAAGTATCACAAATATTCCAGGAGAGTCATGGAACCATGAATGTTGTATGACGGTGGAAACTATGGGATGAAATTCGAGAATAACATGGTTATCGGTTTCCACCATCGGCGCGGAAACTCAAAATAATAGGTTATGTACTTTGCTTAACAAGAATTACTCTTTTTTAGGGTCTCCCACCAAAATGGATCCTCAGGGACGCCGTCCTGACCGTAAGAAATCCCCAGTCATTCCTCGTCGTGTGATAACTGATAACTGAGTCGTTGATTCCCGAGAGGATTGTTTGCTTCTACCATCTTGAGATCGGGTTGAAGAATGGAATTGGAAATTGGAAACTGATATTGTAACCGAGAGATTAATCTCCCACTGTGGTAGCCAATTGTTTATGGGTGAAAACGGTTTCTGCTGGTTTTGGTAATTTCGTGTGTGTGGATGAGAAACGAGTCTAAACTCTAAACAATGTACTGCGTGGGAGTACTTTTGATTCGAGAAATCAATCTGTACAAATCTGTCCTAAAACAGGAAATGGCCGTTCCAGACTTGCTTCGGTCACAAAGTGAATGAGAACGGTTGGTCTTAGGGAGGGAAGCGAAGAAAGTGTTGAGACCAAAATCGTTGATTCTGGAAGTATGGGCGTTTTGTGACTTGTATCAGAAAGTTGAACTGGCTAGCTGACTGAAAAGCTATCAGGTGATTTCTAGATGTTGTATTGTTCTCCTGACCAAAACTTGTTGTCTGGTGGAAATAGGTGAAACCTATTTATACAAGTCGCAACAAAACGTACCCTGGTCTCGTAGGAAGTGGAAACGATTGAGTGGTGGAAGAGTAATGTGTAACGTTTGGATTTATGTTTCCATAATGAGGGAGGTGGATCCACTCATGCCATTACTTTTTGCCATTACTAAAGGCCCGCTTTATGACACTTTCTTGTAACGGGAGTATTGCACGCCGAAAGCTGTAAACCGCCAGACCAATACCCTGATAAGTATCCCCCAGTTTGTGACATGTTTGATGTCTCGAGTGTTTTCGTGGAAAACATATAGCACTTTGTTACGTATGGAAAGTTAAAATCAAGAGGCTTGCCGCAGGAAAATAACATGTGACTCTAGTAGGCTCGTCTTGGCTGGTTTCCTGAAATTTTCCACAAGTCTTCCAGTTCGGTGGTGAACTTGGATGGCTGAGATTGCATCTCATGAGGAAGGGTGGTCGTTGATTATGGCTACCTTGTGTTGGCGCCTGATAATGGCGTAGTGGCGTTTTTGGTACACGCCAGTGGCAATGAGGCAAGGTTGGCATGGCTTGTGCATGCCAGTGGCACGGTGGTGCAAGTGGCGCCTGGCGTAGCCATGGCCACTAGTTTTAGGAGGCTGGTCGCCTGAAAGTTTCCACAAGTCTGTCAGCTCGGTGGCAAAATTGGATAGCTGAGATTGCATCTCATGAGGAAGGGTAGCCGTTGATTATGGCTACCTTCTGTCGGTGCCTGACAACTTTGTCTAAATTAGGGTTTAGCATGCTGAAACCCTAATTAGCATATATGGCACGCCGCATGTGGTAGGTGGCTTGTTTGGCATGCCGTTTGGCATGTGCGCCTGGTATGCGTGTCTGGCCTGTTTGGCATGCCGATTGGCATGTGCGCCTGGTATGCGTGTTTGGCCTGTTTGGCATGTCGATTGACATGTGCGCCTGGCATGCGCGTCTGGCCTTGTGGCATGCCGATTGGCATGTGCGCCTGGCATGCGCGTCTGGCCTGTTTGGCATGCCGATTTTCATGTGCGCCTAGCATGCGCGTCTGGCCTGTTTGACATGCCGTTTGGCATGTGCGCCTGGCATGCGCGCCTGACCTGTTTGGCATGCCGATTGGCATGTGCGCCTGGCATGCGCGCCTGGCCTGTTTGGCATGCCGATTGGCATGTGCGCCTGGCATGCGCATATGGCGAGTTTGGCATGCCGATTGGCATGTGCGCCTGGCATGCGCGTTTGGCGAGTTTGGCATGTCGTTAGCATGGTTGGAATGCTGATTAGCACGTGCGCCTGGCATGCGCGTTTTGGCAAGATTGGCATGTCGTTAGCATGTTTGGAATGTTGATTGGCATGTGCGGCTGGCATGCGCGTTTGGCGAGTTTAATGCGGTCTGATTGGTCGATGAGAAGTATGGCCTGCAAGTATAGGCCCAGCCACGACTTATGGGAGTGTGGCAGGTTTAAGGCGACCTGACCGGTCGACAAAGGAGCAGGGCAGGTTTAGGTAAAATGGGGGCGTGGCCATGTGGCGCCAATTGGCTTGTGGGATGGCCACACTTTTTTTCCTTCTCTGCGGCTCTGTTACTCTTTGTTTTCTGATTTTGGGAAGGACTCTGCACCTATTAATCCGTGGCGGATCAATTGCTTAGTTGCTTAAGTGTAATTTCGACCAATGGGGTCTAATATACTGCGCAGGGCGCAAAACCCTAATTTCTGCAAATTAGTAAGGTTCATGAGGTTTTTGTGATTTATCACAATTAATGATTGGATTTTGTGTGCTGCCACAAAATTCCTTTTTTACAAAGTGCATTGTGCTTTCTGCCTGAGCATTTCGTGCAATGGCCTTAACTTTGGTACTTGGAGATCCGTGCTACTCTGCTGCGAGTGAACATAAATCCGTCATTCCATACCGATATTAAGGGTTCTGCCGAGGAACATAGCACAGGAAAATTACTCAGTGATTCTTATGTAGGCGAAGTGCCGAAATTTACAGAGTGTTTGGGATGGTTGCTACATCCGCCAGTCTGGGAAATTTCATATAGATATATTGAACGGCTCAATAAGTATGCCAGTGGAGAGGTTGACACTCATGGCTCCATTTCTTTACAGAGTGACGTCACATCAGATGTAAGGTTTTACGATTTTAACCCTGAGCTAAAATCCACCATCAACACCATTGTACCTTGTCCTTCCTTATATAGACTTTCCAAAGCCCCTTCTTTTTATGACATCTTGCCATGCGTCATAATCCTCCTTAATTACTACTAATGCCATCCTTTTTCTAATATGACCTCATTCTTCCTTGTTAATTCCTTCATTGTCCTTTCCATCTCCTGGATACTTCATTGGTGGACCTGAGCCCTAGTCCTCATGTTCCATGTGTGGCCTTTCCCTCTTTGAGGCACCCTAGCTCGGTTAAGAGGAGTTATTTTTCATGTATTAACACTTCCCATTATTCTCTTCTAGAATTCTTGGAAGAGAATTGGATTGACTATTCTTTTGCAAGTTAGTCTTTATCCAATTGGGAGCATCAGATCTTGTCTTCGTCTTTACGAAGTTATCCTTTTGATAACCATTACGATTGTGAAAAGGATTCGTATGACGTTTATAGGAAAAAATAGGTTTATCACAACACTGATTCCTTTGCCTAAAGGTTGGACAGTTACAACCTGTAACGTTAGGGGATTAGTCTTAACATATGATCTTGGTTTCACAACTTCTTGTGATTCCCAAACAAGAACATCATGAAGTTTCTCATTCCTTATACGGAAACGACATCTCCTTTCCAGGTTACCTTTATTTTCGCAATAGTGGCAAACATAAGGAATGTTCTTACCTCGATCTGTGTGTGCTGACTTTGGAGGTTGATATACTTTACTCTTTCGAACTTTAACTTCCCATGTAGGTATATCACTTTTGCCATCAGTGGAAACCTTTTGTTGAGAAGAATCACTACTAGCCTTGACAAATTTTACCTCTTTGCTACTAATTAGAGCATTTATTTCCTTATAGCCCAATCCTCGTGTATCACGATGATTTTTACTTGCCAGTAGCATAGTGGTTAATTTACTTGGACTAGTATCGAAATTTTTCAAGTCATCTTCCATCATCTTGATTTTATCAAGAGCAACAGCTAAATCAGCCTCAAGGCGTTTTTTTCGAGCAAGATACGCGCCTTCTCTGTCATCAGAACTTACTTGCTGGGAGTTAATCCTTGCTTCAATTTCTACAAGTTTCTCTTCTAACAAGAAGTATTTTTGGTAAACACGATCACATTCAAGTGACTTTCTACTCAGGTTTTCCTCGGTATCTTTGAGGATCAATTCGCAAGAGAGATTCCAACCATAAAGACCTCCGTAAATCCTTTTCAATTTCTTGTTTTCTCGACAGAGGGGAGTCAGAAGAGGTGTGACATGAGAAGTTTTAATCTTCTTCATTTTCAACGAATACAAAAAACTTAACATACTCTGAGACTTCCTCATCAACATCTCTATCAATATCTGAATCACGTTCATCAGAAAGTTCATCCAACTGATCTTCTAGTCGTGTTTCCCAATCAACAGTTTCTACATTCAGAGAATGTGAACAGTTCTCTCTGGTGAATTTAAGCTTTGAAAATCATCTGGTAATTTCTGACCTGGTACGTTATTAAAGATAGACTCGTCCATAAAAATCATATTTCTACAAATACAGACTTATGAGGTCTTTAACGTGTTTGCCTGCTCTGATACCAATTGAAAAAGCGGGGGTCTAACAACCTCACCCGATATTTCGCTTAGCAATCTGTATGGACTAACTCCAATATACTTCTAAGAGAATTAACTGGATAGTTAGACTCAATCTTAGAAAAACTATATCAAAGAGTTATCTCAATCTCTCAATTCAATCCGCAATCAAACAAATAAGAATTTGCGAGCCTGATTGAATATAAGAGAAATAACTTGAACGGTACCAAAGAACAATGTTCAAGGATCAATCAATTTCAATCAACAACCAAAGGTTGGATTTACCAATTGATTGATTCAATGCACAACCTGTAATATTTCAATTATGTAACAAAATATAATGCGAAAAAAAATAACACATACACCATAAGTTCTGTTAACGAGGAAACCGCAAATGCAGAAAAACCCTGGGACCTAGTCCAGATTTGAACACCGCACATTATTAAGACGCTACAGACACTAGCGTACTACAAATCTAACTTCGGTATGGAATGTAACTGATCCCGAATCAATATCATACTGATCAAGGTACAGTCGCGTTACTTACGTCTCTGATCCCAGCAGGATACTACGCACTTGATTCCCTTAGCTGATCTCACCTACAACTAAGAGTTTCTACGACCCAAAATTCGAAGACTTGATAAACAACTCTGTATCACACAGAAAAGTCTATTGAATAGATAAATCTGTCTTCCACAGATATACCTACGAGTTTGTGTTCCGTCTTTTGATAAATCAAGGTGAACAGGAACCAATTGATAACCCGGACTTATATTCCCAATGAACATGCTAGTATTATCAATCACCTCACAATAATTTTAGTCGATTAACGAAACAAGATATTGTGGAATGACAAACGATGAGACGAAGGTGTTTGTGACTACTTTTCTATCTTTCCTATCAGAGATATAAATCTCAAGACAATCTTACGATTTTACTCAATCACGATAGAAAACAGCAAGATCAGATCACGCAACTATAGAGAAATTATTTGACTCTGGCTTCACAATCCCAATGAAGTCTTTAAGTCATTAACCTACAGGGTTTCGTGAAAAACCTAAGGTTAAAGGAGAATCGGCTCTAGCTATGCAACTAGTATCAGGAGGTGTAGCGATTAGGTTTCCCAGTTGCTAGAGTTCTCCTTTATATATATTTCAAATCATGGTTTGCAATCTAAGTTGCTTTGGTAACAAAGCATTCAATATTCACCGTTAGATGAAAACCTGATTAAATTTAAGATAATATTTTTCAACCGTTAGATCGAACTTAGCTTGTTATACACAAATGAGATGTACCTTCATTTAGGTTTGGGTAACCGTACCTAAACGTGTACGCTTAGTCGGTTCAACAATAGTTAACCAATGGTTAACCATATGAGCAGTTTCATATTAACCGTATTCATCTTCACCATAACTAGTTCAAATGACACAAATGAACTAGTTTGAGAGTTGTTCAATTGTTTGGATATCATAGAAGCATACAAGACACAATCGAAGTAAAATAGATTTTGATTCATTCGAATCAATTCATGAACATTATAGCCACGGTTTGCAAAGATTGTGTTCCTTATTATATAAATGTTTTAGTTCATGAACAAACCGGTTTTAGAAAGTAACCTACTTAAGTATGCAAATGGGTATGCATACCTAAGTAGCTGGACCGAGTTTGGTTACGCCAGTATGCATATGGGTGCGCATACCAATTCACACTTCCAAACTCCAGCAGAAATTCACAAACGTGAAACTTCCGCCAGTATGCGTACGGGTACACATACTTGCCCGAATTTCCAACAGCCGTCGGGACGCATACTTTAGGTTTCCAGTTTTGTACTTTTACAAAAATGTGAGAACATACTATGTTTATATCCAAACATGGTTACTTTTTCTAAACTCTCATTTCAATCATTGAAACTTTCTTAGAGGATGTTAAAATAGTTGTTATCCACAAACTATTTTCATCAAAACGATTTTCAAGTTATTGAAATAATCAACATGACTTTCATCACAAGTAAAGATGAACTTTGCCAAAGAAAAAGTTTGCCAACACATATTTCGAGAAATAGATAAGCGAGATAAACTTGGCTCGAAATAATAAATGTGTATAATTGAAGTCTATATAGCAATACGACTTTTGTCTTAAAATATGAGATAGAATATATATACTTTTGAGTGATAGATAAGTTCAAGTCTCCACATACCTTTTGTTGATGAAGTTTCACAAGTTCCCTTGAGTAGTTCTTCGTCTTCATTCGATGAACGTCGTGGTAATAAAGCTCAACTACACTTACTATCCTAATCGGAGACTTATCTATAAGTAGACTAGAAATCAAGACTTATAGTTTTGGCAACTAAACTTGACAAACAAGCTTGAGATAGCAACACTTGCAAGTTCGACCGAGCAATGCTCTAACATAGGGTACACCGGTTAAATGTCGCTGGCTGTACTGTCTAGATTCGCTAGTTTCTCGAGATAGGGTTTGTTGCATTTATAATGTAAGAGAGGCGATTGTTGTTCTTTATCAATTAATCAATTTATTTGAAGTATTATCATTGTTATTCACTGGTTCTATGAACTAGCAGGCTCTTACCCTTGTGGTTTGAGAATAAACCTATCAATCTGTTGTTTAATTGTTGTGGTAACATAACACTTGCTTAACATTTTATGGAAGCATAATATACTTTCTGGTGATAGGGTTACAAATATAAGTTTTTTTCTCTCTCAATCTTCGAGAAAGACAGATCAAACTATTCGACAAACCAAGGATTCTAGTTTTCCCACTAAGCGGAAGGTTAAAATTAAGCCTTCTAATTATCTCGATAGATTCATGATTCTCATTATATTCAAAATACTGACAATACTCAATCCCCATCCCACCACCTGTAAAAGCTAAAGCAATGAAACCCAACTTACCAAAATCACCAGCAGGATAATTAAGATGATTTAAGTGCATCTTCGAGAAAAATGGACGACGAACAAGACTTTTCTAGGTCCTGCATACTGATTTGCATTATGGAACCATTTTAGTCGATAATCGATTGATAATGTCTAATGTAACATCTGATGATAGATAACTGAAACACTCCATAAGATTCAACATCCTCTTCTTGTTGAACAGAGAAAGATTTAAACGTTCATTGTTTTGGAAAAACTTAGGGCCAAAAAAACAGGAGAAACTGTGTCGCGGAAAAACTCTAAATTTGATTCTTGTTGTTGGAGTACAAAAAAGGCCAATGCAGTTGCTAAATGAAGAAAATTTCCAAAAATTATTCTCAGTTTATGTCATTTATTGTTTCTTTCTCAAAGAATGTGTGTTACATTTCCTGATCAGTGCCCTTAACATTCTTGGACAGACTCAGAAATGGATGAAATTTGTATAGTTATCATGCCTTCAGCCTAAGTTAGTTTTGTAGCTACCACTCAGGCTTATTTTTACACTTGGATTTCGTGGCAACAACAAAATTTTCAAAAGAAACAACAAAAAAAGAAAAATTCATCCATACCATCATCAAGTCCCCGATTTTTTATGTATCTGATGTTCCAACAGTCCAATTACCACTGACGAGGATGAGATGATCACCATCTCGAATCAGTCCTATATCATCAATTTCAGCTTTACTTTTGGTTAAAACTCTAGTAGCTGAAAATCCGTATTTCGCAGCACCGATGCCAAATAGCTCTTCCAGAGACTTGGGCAATAGAACAAGTTTTCCTTTGGTTTCGCCCACCTCTGGGCAACTGATAGTTACTCTAGCAGGATAAAGCTCGGGTAAATTATGTGCAGGCGTCCCAGGCTCATATTCACTGCTTGAATTTCTCTCACCTGCATGGGCAACGGACATGATCCCAAATAGTGAATTATGAAAATTGCTCGTTCTTCTCCGTTGACGGTTTCCTCTCCACAAAACCTCCATGGACGGAGTTCTACCTGCTTCAGTTGGTGGTACTGGATGAATAATTGTGGGTTCACTCCTATACCTTGTAATGAAATTATTATTATTGTTATTATTATCAGTTACGGGATCAACTGAAACTGCACGTTGGAGTTTGGGTTCTGGCGTGGATGCAAACAGCGACTTAATCTCTTCGTGAGCTTGTTGATCAGCTAAATTTCTGGGGGTCCATCCATCACCAGCAGGTTTATCAATATCACATCCTTGTTCTAGCAAAAACTTAACTATCTCAACATTTCCGTCGCAAACAGCAACATGAAGTGCTGTTGTCCCATTGCTCTTTGGGAGTGTCACGTCTCCTCCGTGTTCTACAATTTTCTTAAGCAAATCTAGACTGTTTTGTTCGACAGCAGTGCATGCAAATTGTCCAATGTCTCCTGAGAACAGGTTTCCACCATTGTCTATTAACAACTTAACCACTGAATCATGTTGCCCGACTAATGCTTCCCAAAGAGGAACATTTCCTTCTGAGTCTGAACAGGCAAAAAAGCAAATCATTAATCAAAATATCTCATGTCTGTATTGCATCCGAGACTAGTTACATTATAGCAACATGGTTAGATGTCGGTTTAATCCTCAGTTGAAGTTAAGATTTTTCTAATCCTAAAATTATTATCAAAGCCAGCTCCGTAGTTAATCAATTACTACATTTACTGTCAATCGTCAAGATAACAAGATGATAAGAATACAGTAAAAGTAAATAAATGCGAAAGAGAAATTAAAAAAAAATGTATTCGAATAACGTAAACTTGTAAACTGGAAGTAATTGTCGAGAACTAGTCGGGGTGATTTGTTAATTTTTGTTCATTTATAACAGGGATGTGGAACTTTGAGAAATACAAAATCGAAAAAAAAATATAAATTATGGTTGGAAATGAGTGCTGTCAGCAAAACTGAATGAGTAATACATATACAAAACAACAACGAATCTGTAGGATGACATTAAGGTTATTCTAAAGCAAGAACTGCTACGACTATAACTTAAATAACAGGGATGTGCATATTTTCAGTATAAAATCGAACAAATACATATTATAGTTGGAAAAGAGTGCAATCAGCAAAACTGAATGAGTAACACATATACAATACAGAGAATCTGTAGGATTATATTCTGATTATTCTAAAGCATCGGTTTTGGCTTTTTATTTATAAACTGGATGGCAACAAAATGCTACAACTGTGCAATTCCAAGGAAAAGTCAGCACTGCAATTATTAACCTATAATCTAAAGCAAATTAATACATGTTGACTTATTTCCTATTATTATCATCTCGTCTCAACAACTCCTAGCAGATGGCTTCTCGTTTGCAGGAAATGAATTCATAAAACAAATGAAATATTATGCTAAGGACATTTGTCACATTTCTACTCTAAGGTCGCTTATGAAAGGTTATGTAGAACAGCAATAAACACCCTTTCAATCAATGAGTCTAAGAGGATGTATAGAAAATTGAAGACGGCAAAAAATAGCAAGTGCAAAAGTAGAATGGAAGAGGCACGAGGATCAGGAAAAATGCATTGTGCACTCAAAATGTTATAAAATATTACAATGAAAACTAAGGATACACGGGGATATTGAATAAGCAAACAGGAAAAACTAAGATTCACAATAATATAAAATCAAATATTGTTAAAACAACTCGAATCAGCATATAAGTTTGTTGGTTATGTAAGCTTAAACGTACCTCTGCTATTTGGATCTGCTCCGTAATCTAGTAAAAGAACAACACAATTTTCACTTCCTTTAGCTGCCGCTATATGCTGGTGACAAACATAAAAATACCAGGTAAATATCCTTTATAAGAAACAAAACATGAAGGACTGAAAGAGAGGAGATTCACAAACCAGAGCTGTGCGGCCACTGTTATCAGATTCATTTGGATCATCGCCTTTTCTTAGTAACTGATGCAACAGAAGATCATCCCCTCTGAGAGTTGCAAAACACAGAGATAGCGGAAGGTCCAGTTTACCATGAGCTAGCATGTTCTCTGTCTCCGTCAAAACTCCTTGCATTACTGGGTCATTCATCTCTTTTAAGTGCTGTAAACATTCCAAATTTTTGTGTTAAGGAAAGTATACCAAATACTGTATTAGATCGTAAGTTTTATTCTGGTAACGGTTTGAAACATGTTTGAGTGATACTGTAAGCTCGGACTCCAATCCGAGACAAGAGGTTGAAATATACGCCTCAGTGATTAACATGGATTTTTTAAGGTGTAGCAAACTTAAAATATGTAACCACAACTTTACGACTCGATACTTCTATTAAGAACAGGAGCCATTAAGGGGGTTGCATACCTGTAGGAGATTGTTCATGATTATGGTCCCATCACCAACATTTGCCTGGACAATGTTTAGGAATGCAGTACGGTTTAAACGCAGCAGCTGACTCAATCTTTTGGTGCGCACTTGGAAGAGCTGTGGTTTGTAACAAAGTACACCAATCTCACCACAAATGTCCCCAGTCTTTAACTCTCCTACAACCTAAAGACCAAATGACTGACGGTTAATCTTCAATATGAGATATGCTCTACAAAAAAGCAGCCCCACAAATGTTATTTTCAGTGAAAACAAGGAACTTGTGAACAGAGGATATGGTTATAGACTTGCCTGTTCCATTCCATTCTTGTGTACAACTAGTTCCTGAAAGTAAGAGCAAACACTGGACATATTAGCTGGAAGACTTACAACAAAAATAACACAATCCCTGGCTCTAGAATGATAACTAAACTGATGGTACTCGAAAAAAATGGATCCGACATTGAAGAGTAAATGGAAATCTCTATTTTATAAGTAAATACAAAGTGAACTTCGTAAAAATGAGTTTAGTGGTTACCACAGCGCCTGTAACTAGTATATAGAAGTCTGTGGGTGCTTCATTCTGCAATATAACATCTTCTTTCGGAGGGAAATACTCGGCTTTCATCTCTGAGACCTTCAAAATGATAGAGCCTTAGATGATGGGGTAAACAGAATTATTCAAGAAGCAGAATAGAATGTTGACAGAGTTCTTGGTCACTTACTAACTGGAAAAGAAGATCATTTGATACCCCGCGGAACAAGTATGCCTTATCAACGAGATTATAAAAGAGAAAATGTGAAATGCTTGAACGGATGGCTTTAGGGAGGGCTTCAAGAGTCTCTTGCTGCTGCAACCCTTCAGAGTCAGTTCTGAACTTCAAACACAGATGGGAAAGCATCTGATCTTGTAAACGTTCTGGGAGATGGTTCCTATTTGCAAAACTGGAAGCAGCTTGAATTGCATCCCTCTATGAATTCCAAAATGAAGAAAACAATGTTACACAGCAGAATAAGGAACCAGTTAGCACTCCAAACGTGGATCATAGATTCATAGTTCTCAATTGCACAAAATAAAAATACACTAACTGTACAAACTATATCAATTTTACAATGTAACAAACAAAGGAGAAAATTTCACTTACAAATTTTCTAGTACGACTAGTCCCATGGACCACCAAATTGGTCATATTTCCGATCAGATATGATGTCAATCCGAGGTTGAAAAGCATGTAGAATATGTCAAAGACCATCTCCACCGTAGTCACAGGATGCAAATCACCATACCCGACAGTTGTAAGAGTGGTAATAGACCAATAAATCGATGTAACATACTGAATTCCCAGACTTTGCTCATGAAAGTTACCAAAAGATGCACCAAGCCACGTTCTTTCGGCGTGTTTGTGACGTGCAGCGATAGTATAATAGAAACACGCAGCACAGTGAACGGCAAATATAGTCACCTAGAAAAGTTACCAGCCCAGGTAAGATATCTATTAACAGTAAGAAAAAGAGAAAAGAATCCATAGAATTTGATATTCCGGTAAGACACTCACACAGACAAGCTTTGCACACCTCAGCCAAAAGTAGTTAAAGTTTCTATCTTTCTCCAATCTGTTACAACAAAGAACAACACAGAATGATTGATGTCCAAAATTTGTCTTCCCAAAAACAATAATTGCATTCATTTATGTTTTTCAGATATCTTCGACACCGATTACTTACCTAGCGAACATAGAACTAACTCTACGGAGACGCCAGAGCCGAAGCATAGTAATGAAACCATACTGCGGGCCAACCACTTTCCGGGCAAGTTCTGATGGGATTGTAGCTATAACATCAAGTATCAACCAAGTTTTTGCATATCTTATGGCAATATCCCTACGGTTGTCAACGAATAGGTACGTATTCCGGTCAAGAAAGGCAACAAAGAAAGTGAGAACAATATCAATTGCAAAGAATGCATTGACGATATTATCTGTAATGGCTAGTCCTCCTTCTGGTTTTATCATAAACCCAAATTCAAATGGAGATACCCAAGCTGTGTATGCTACCAGAAGAACCAGAAAATTTTGCCAATATCTGCAAAGAACAACATTTGCATTAGATAGAACTCCTCAAATAGCTAGAAATCACACATTTGCGCAAAATGAAAATTTAGCTGAAAATTGATACTAGTACAAATGAAAACAGAAACCCAGAAATCAATTCTTAAAAAAATATATGAAAAATGGAACAATTTGGAAAAAGAATAAAGGGTTCCAAAAGAACTTCAAAAAAAAAACAAAAAATGCTGTTTTGCTTTTCATGCATTGTTAATCTCGTCAAAAATCAATACTTTCTGCATTATCAATTTTCAAAATGAAAACAGAGAGATATAAAGAATATTTCAAAAAAAATAATAAAATTAATAAATTTCCACTCAAAAAATCATAAAAAAGATTGAACCCTTGGAGGAAAAAAATTCTAATGAAAATGAAAAATCAAAATCATTGTGGGCTTTTTTTCTTCAATGAAAATGAAAAAAATCCGAATGAAAATGAAAACTCAAAATCCTTGTGAGAAGAAGTAGGCACTCCCACCTGTAATTAGGATCATAAGGTGAAATAATGAATCTACGAAGTTTGAGTCTGCGATTACTCCTAGCACCAAGAGGAGGTAATATTCCAGAAGAAAGACTGTAATGGCTTCCATCCATTGACATCTGTTCTGCTATTTCTTCCCCACACATTTTTACCCTAAACACACCACCACCGCCGCCACCACTTCGTTTCTCCATTGTTTCTTCTGCTTTGGTTTTCTCCTCCCTCGGTTTCTGAAGTTCTTTGCTTTTATAAGCTTCCCATTCCACCTGCTGTTTCTTGTTTTTTAATCCCTCGACACCTTCTTCTTCCTCCCTCTCCCTTGGAAAAGTTTTTTTTTTTTTTTGCTTTTCACTGTTTCCTGTTGACCCTACCTGGTTATTATTATCGACCTAAATGAAAAAAAAAAATGGAAAAATGATAATTACCGTCTATCTGGAAGATTCAAAACACACCCTCCAAATGACGACTACCGGGGATTCCTCGCGAGAACTCTAAAGAGTGAAAAAGACAGCCTGCATTTCAAAAAGTGGGATCCAACCAAATTGTTAGACAATTTTTTTTACGCAAATGTCCGGGCATTTTTGATCTAAAACATTACGACCAAAATATATGATGGCTCCGATGACATTTGATAAAATACTTGTTTAAGCAAATAAATTAGCTAGACGTTATTCACATTTCTAAATGGTTTATTGCAATGTTGTTAGATCAAAATATGTTCATAAATGCATGAACAAATTATTTTTCTAATAATTTTTCGGGACATTCTTATTAACATTCCGAAGAAGAAATCAAGGACGGTTAAACAACAACTCTATTATGGGGATTGAAATGTATAAACAGGTTTGATTCTCTCTCAGTCAAGATACGTTTGCGGATTTTTTTCTCAATAAACATATCGTTTTTTTTATTATAACGAAATAGATTAGTATTATACTATCCTATTGTTGATGGTGGTTTTTAGTTTAGGGTCAAAATCGTAAAATTGTACATCTAACATGACGTCACTATGACCATTAGCACATTTATTGAATCAATCAGCATGCCTACGTAAGAATTACCGGGGTACCTTTTTTTTTACATGGGTCATGTTCCACGGCAAAACCCTTAACACTGACTGACATCATTTATGCCAAACCCTAATTCTCATGCTACCGCGCCAAGGCATGCCAACCATGTCAGTCGCACCACTGTGCCAATGGCAGACCATGCCAGCCACATCTCCGCGCCAAGGCATGCCAACCATGCCAGCCACATCTCCTCGCCAAGGCATGCCAACCATACCAGCCGCACCACCGCGCCAATGGTATGCCATGCCATTCGAACCTCCATGCCAAGGCATGCCATGCCAACCACACCTCCTCGCCAAGTCTTGCCAACCATGCCAGCCGCACCTCCGCGCCAAGGCATGCCAACCATGCCAACCGCACCACATGTGTCAATGGCATGCCAACCACCTTGTCGCGCCATACCATGCCGGCCTTCCCTATGGGACTACCAAAACGAAGGCGTGCGATGATTAACGGCCACCCTTCCATCTTAGATGCAAATCTTGGCCATCCAAGGTCGCCAAACAACGCATGGTAACCTTTGGCCCAAAACCCTAGTTTTGGCAACACCTCCCGCCAAGGCATGTCAACCATGCCAGCCGCACCACTACGCCAATGGCATGCCATGCCAGCCGCACCTCCGCGCCAAGGCATGCCAACCATGCAAGACGCACCACATGTGCCAATGGCATGCCAACCACCTTGCTGCGCCATACCATGCCGATCTTCCCTATGTGGATACCAAAACAAAGGCGTGCGATGATCAACGACCACCCTTCCATCTTAGATGCAAATCTTAGCCGTCCAAGGTCGCCAAACAACGGCATGGTAACCTTTGGCCCAAAACCGTAGTTTTGGCCATGCCAAACCGCGCCAAGGCATTCCATGCCACATGTGCCAATGGCATGCCAACCACCTTGCCGCGCCATACCATGCCGACCTTCCCTATGCGGCTACCAAAACGAAGGCGTGCGATGATTAACGGCCACCCTTACTTCTTAGATACAAATCTTAGTCGTCCAAGGTCGCCAAACAATGCATGGTAACCTTTGGCCCAAAACCCTAGTTTTGGCCACGCCAAGGCATGTCATGCCACATGTTCCAATGGCATGCCAACCACCTTGCCGCGCCATAACATGCCGACCTTCCCTATGCGGCTATCAAAACGAAGGCGTGCGATGATCAACAGCCACCCTTCCATCTTAGATGCAAATCTTAGTCGTCCAAGGTCGCCAAACAACGCATGGTAACCTTTGGCCCAATACGCTAGTTTTGGCCACGCCAAGGCATGCCATGCCACATGTGCCAATGGCATGTCAACCACATTGTCGCGCCATACCATGCCGGCCTTTCCTATGCGGCTACCAAAACGAAGGTGTGCGATGATCAACGGCCACCCTTCCATCTTAGATGCAAATCTTATCCGTCCAAGGTCTCCAAACAACGCATGGTAACCTTTGGCCCAAAACCCTAGTTTTGGCCACGCCAAACCGCGCCAAGGCATGCCATGACACATGTGCCAATGGCATGCCAACCACCTTGCCGCGCCATACCTTACCGTCCTTCCCTATGCGGCTACTAAAACGAAGGCGTGCGATAATCAACAGCCACCCTTCCATCTTAGATGCAAATCTTAGCCGTCCAAGGTCGCCAAACAACGCATGGTAACCTTTGGCCCAAAATCCTAGTTTTGTCCACGCCAAACCGCGCCAAGGCATGCCATGCCACATGTGCCAATGGCATGCCAACCACCTTGTCGCGCCATACCATGCCGGCCTTCCCCATGCGGCTACCAAAACGAAGGCGTGCAATGATCAACGACCACCCTTCCATCTTAGATGAAAATCTTAGCCGTCCAAGGTCGCCAAACAATGCATGGTAACCTTTGGCCCAAAACCCTAGTTTTGGCCACGCAAAACCGCGCCAATGCATGAAATGCCACATGTTCCAATGGCATGCCAACCACCTTGTCGCGCCATACCATGCCGGCCTTCCCTACGCGGCTACCAAAACGAAGGCGTGCGATGATCAACGGCCACCCTTCCATCTTAGATACAAATCGTAGCCGTCCAAGGTCGCCAAACAACGCATGGTAATCTTTGGCCCAAAACCCTAGTTTTGGCCACGCTAATCCGCGCCAAGGAATGCCATGCCACATGTGCCAATGGCATGCCAACCACCATGTCGTCATTCTCTATGCGGCTACCAAAACAAAGGCCTGCAACAATCAACAGCCACTTTTTCATCTAAGATGCAGATCTTAGCCGTCCAAGGTTACCAGCTAACGCATGGAAACATTTGGCCCTAGTTTGGTCGCGCCTAAACAAATCCAAAACCCTAACTTTTGTCCGCGCCTAAACTAGGCCATATTAAAGCCATACTGATCATGCTTTCATGCCACTGGCTACTAAAACGAAGGCCTGCAACAATCAACGGCCACTTTTTCATCTAAGATGCGGATCTTAGCCGTCCAAGGTTACCAGCTAACGCATGGCAACCTTTGGCCCTAGTTTGGTCGCGCCTAAACAAAGCCAAAACCCTAACTTTTGGCCGCGCCTAAACTAGGCCTTATTGAAGCTATACTGATCATTCTTTCATGCCACTGGCTACCAAACGAAGGGTTACAATAATCAACGGCTACCTTTCCTCATAAGATGCAAAATCTCGACCGTCGAAGGTCACCATCGAGTCGGCAAGTCTCCCAAGCTCAACTTTCCAGACAACAACAACATGCTACATGTTTTCAACGAAAACGCTCGAGACATCAACACATGTCACAAACTGGGGGATGCTCATTGGGTATTGGTTTGGCGGTTTACAGCGTGCGGCATACACTACGCCTGTTATAAGACAGTGTCATAAGGATGAGGCGGTTAGTAAATACAGGGAGTAATGGTGAAACGATTTCTTTTAAGGAACATCAATTCCAGGCGTTACCGGTTACCACCACCTCCCATTTACTCACCCGTTTTCCATTTTTTAATGAGACCAGCGTACGTTTCACTTCGATTGGTATAAATAGGCATTACCTATTTCCACCGAACAACAAGTTCTGGTCAGGAGGATACAACACTCAGAAAATATTTGCTAGCTTTCCATATGTTAGCTTCTCACTTTCTGATACAAGTCATGAAGCAACAACTCTTCCAGAATCAACTATTCTGGTATGAACACTCTCTTCGCTTCCCTCCCCAAAACCAACCCTTGTCCTTCACTTTGTGACCAAAAAAAGTCTGGAATGACCATTACTTGGTTTAGGCCGTATTTGTACATATTGATCTCTCGAATCTAAAGTACTCCCTTGCAATACATTGTTTAGAGTTTAAACTCGTTTCTCACCCACACACCCGAAATTACCAAAATCAGCATAAATCGTTTTCACCCTCAAACACTTGGCGACCACAGTGGGAGATCAATCTCTCGGTTGCAATATCAACTTCCAAATTTCTGATATCACCTTTCACTTCCAACTCCAACATGGTGGAACCCAGATCCGGATCAGCCGCCGAGAACACCAATGCAGAATCTGTCCCTGGTGTTAACGCTACTTCCAACGGCATCACTACGCCGCCTACTGACCCCAGCAGCACCGAAAGCACTCCTTCAGGTGTAACACCACCAATCACCAAGGCCAGAGCCGCTGCCGCCTCGAATGTTCCAGCGCAACTTGTTAATCCTGACAGTACAGAAAGCGCTCCTTCAGGTGTTACGCCGCCAATCACCAGGGCCAGAGCTGCCGCTAGCGCTCCTAACTCTTCGCCAAGCATGGCGCCTCCAACCGCCACTAAGACTCCAATTACCCCACCAACGGGACGAGAAACCGGAGGAACCATAGGAAGCCGACCTTATGTTACCATCGCTGATTTAATGGAACGACAGGAAGTTCTCGCTAGACCCCAGACGAACATGGTCTCGATACAGAAAGAAGTACTTGTTTTTCTCAAATCCCTGACAGAACGGCTGCCGCAGGAGTCAGGACCTCCAGAGCCAATGAGAGACGTCTTCAACACCCCTGGCGTCAGCACCTCGACGGAACGCATCTCCGTGGACGAGGAGATTCGTGCCATAACTCCATTGGAAAGAAATAAGCCGTCCAATTTTGTCACACGAGAGGATCTGGAGCAACTTCTCCGGAATCGAATCAAGAATGATGAAATAAACATGCATCAACATCAACCTCCTTACCCACCTGAAATACAAAGAATTCCTCTTCCAAGAGGATACTCCTCTCCTCTTTTTTACCCTGTACGATGGTACCGGAAATGCACGTGAGCATGTCTCTCGATTCTTGGAGTCCCTAGGAGAACATGAATACAATCACGTTCTTCATCTAGGAGAGTTTTTGAAATCGCTTACCGGAAGAGCATACACATGGTACAACAACATCGTGCCAAACAGCATCCCCAACTGGGGTGGCATGGTTACCGCATTTTACAAAAAGTACTTCTTTGTGTCTGAACAAGTTACCTTCTCGGACCTAGGAAGGATGTACCAATGGGACAATGAACTTCCAAATGATTTTGTCAAGAGATTCAGGGTTCAAGCACTAGACTGTCATGACCCAAATGTGACCGAACAACAACTGGTGAATTCATGCATCAATGGTATGGATCTCATTTACCGCACCTTGCTATAAAACCTGTGTTTCCAGACATTCTCTGAGCACCATGAAGCTGCCAGGCGATCAGCAACGACAACACCAGCATTATTAAAAAGAGATAGACCAACCAGAGCTGAAGACGTGCGCGAAACTCGCGGGAATAGACGTTTCATCAACAAGTAGTACAACGTTGGTCCCTCCTCTGTGAGCGTAGTAAACGAGGGAGGAAAAAGGAAAACCCCAGCTGCAGACCAGCAACCTAAACGCGAAGTACCAACATGATGAGAAACTCCTCCACGGAAGGCCGCCGCTAAAGATCCCATGCGTCATCACGAAGTTGAAGGAAATGCCCTGGATTTCCCGTTTCCCATTGAGGAGGTGATCGATCTATTAGAAGCATGGATTCAAGATGATGTTATCAGACTACCATCTCCCAGACGCCCACCGACTGAGGCCGAGATGGAAAACCCCAAATACTGCCACTATCACAGATTTTTTTCATCACCCAACCAGTGATTGCAACAGACTAAAACATATTTTCAAAGAAAAGATAGAGGAAGGGGAACTTCAGCTAGGAAACGAGGGAGTATATCGAGACCCACTTCCGGTGAGGAATTGTAGAGTCTCTGGGGACTCCGTGCACGAGACTGTACGATCCATGATGCAGCACATATGCAAAATTCTCTACCTTTACAAGGTACAACGCCAAGATATCTTCACGGCTCTCAATCATGTCATGTCAGGCAAACGGCTTTTTCCCACTACAGAAACCACGCCAAGATCCCAATCTCTCTCAGGAAGCGGAATCGAAAAAGACAACTGGGGACTGCTGACCACATCCTATTTAAGAGGTATTGAGTTCGAAAAAACGATAATCGATGCGGCCTCTGACTTCAACATTGTTACCTTCAAGACTCTGAAAGCTGCGAGATTTACGAAACAAGAGGCTACCCATTCCCCATACGTGATTGAGAGCCCGGGAGGAGAAGCCTTGAACGCGTACGTCTACATTAATCTCGAGATCAGGATGGGAGACGCTATAACGCATATCAAATTCCACATTGTCAAAGAACTAGGTTACGACATGATATTGGGGCACTTGTGGGTACTCGATAACAAGACGAAAATGAGAACATCCCCTCTACCGATGTCAACATCCTTCATAATATTATTAATCTAATTTTTAATTCTTACAACCTTGGGGAGGAAACCATGACACATTTCTTCATGTATTGTCCATTTCCCAATTATGTCTGCAGAGGCTCTTTGGTTATAACAACTCTGAATCTGAAAACACTACCACCCAAAGGAATGGTTTAATTCTTGGTTTGAAAATAAAGCCCAACGAAATTCATGTGATTAAAAAAACTGAGTTGTATCGTAATCTGACTGTTAGAAGCATCAAACAACACCTCTACTCTTCTAACAGGGTCCATGATAAACATGATCATACCCTTAACAACAAAATTACAATACATTTGACATGATTCAAAATGATTATTTCTCATCCACTGACAAAGATCCATCCGATGTAACCATAAAAATCTGTATTATATATGACTCTGACAACAACAGAAGCGACGCTTCCCTAATTGATGTCGATCTTGCTGGAAAATTAATGTATTCGAGCAAGAGGACTCCCGAGATATTTTGGATAGGATTGAAGCTTGAGAAGAACTGTTTTAGCTTTTGGATGGGCCAAAGAGATGCAACATCATAATGTTGAACTCCAAGTTGAACATATAGCTATGCTCTGGAAAATTAAAACCTTTTATGAAGATGTTGTCCAATGAAGATTTGCCTTATGTTACCATGCAAGTTATAAAGATAGAAACTCAGACAATATCCATCTATTCTCTTTTGTTCTCGTTAATCTCAGGATACATCAGAACTATCAACTTTTTAATATTACTCTAATTTGTAAGAGATATAACATCTGTTTTTTTATCAGTTGGCTTGGCCAGATTCTTACAAATTAATGTTGTAGTATCTATAACTCTTCTATCGGCATGGATGGCATGATTATCTCCATATTTCATGCTGGAATATATAACATTTCAGGGAGAAGGAGGTAATCATTTTAGGCTTTATGTAATTTTATTATACAAAGAAAAGGTCATATAAAAATTATTTTATGCAAGTTTCCTATTTGGTACTTTACCAGTATGGATTTCGTTTTACCTAGGACATAGGCTTTCAAATAATATGCTACGACTTTCATTCAGATTTACCAGGTTGATGATACATTTTTACTTAAATAAGATTAACCCATTGATAACTATTATTTCTACTCATGACGAAATAAGAAATGTTATTTTTAGCATGCATCCTTGGACTACACCTAGACCTGATGGTTTCTCCCTGGTTTCTATTAAATTATGTGGCCTACTGTAGGTAATGATATTGTTAATATGGTTCAATCTTTCTTCCACTCGAAACACTAACTCAAACAGCTTAACTATAGTTGTACCGCCCTCATCTCCCCTCCCCCCCCAAAAAAATAAAAATAAATAAATCTTGTTTCTGCTATTGATTTTAGGTCCATAAGTCTCTGCAATGTGAGCTACAAGATTATATCTAAGTTGCTTGTCACTAGACTTAAGTCTATGGTGAATTAGTTTTTATTTCATCGTTTCAGACTGCTTTTATTCCTGGTAGAGTGGTAAAAAATAATATTGTTATGGTACATGAACTAATTGATACCATAAAAAAAAACAAGAGTAAGAAAGGATGGATGTCTATAAAACTTGGCATGGGTAAAGCTTTATTTGATGGGATATAGCGAAGTTTTGTAATTAATAGACTATAAAGCTTAGGTTTCTCTAATGATTTTAGTCAATGCATTACTACTGTTTCAGCTTCAATTCCTTTGAATGGTTCCCCTAGTGAGATACTCGAGAACATCAAAGAGGTTTATGATAAGGTGATCTTTTATCACCGTATGTTTCCATACTTTGCATAGAATCTCTTTCTAGAGCTTTATTTACTGCTGAGAAAAACAATGATATTCACGGTTGTACTGTCGCTAAAAATGACCCTTCTGTGTGTCACTTATTTTTTTGCAGATGACTGCCTTCTATTTGCTAGAGCATAAACCTCTGAAGCTAAACATATAACTAATGTAATATATAAATCTAGCATATATTTTGGCCGCTCTGTGAACTTTGAAAAATCTAGCATAACATTTAGTCCTAAAGTCCCTAATAACATCAACTGTGAAATTTCTAATACTTTGAATATCAAAATAATGGCTTTGCGGGATAAATATCTACGTGTTCCTTTTTTACTCCAGAAGAACAAGGTAGAATCCTTCAATCCTTTGTTGGAAAAGTTAAGTGATAGACTTGCACCTTGGAAGTCAAAATACATTGCTCAGTCAAGTATGATAACTCTTAATCAGTCACTTTTAGGAATTCTTGCAAGCCATCATATAGCTGATTTTCCTATGCCAAAGAAAATTACTGATAAAATGGATGTTGTTGTAAGAAACTTTTGGTGGAATAAGAAACAAGGTGAAAAATGTGTTTATATGAAAAGATGGAATCATGTAGCTATTTCTAAAGACTTAGGAGGTCTAAATATTAGGAAATCTGTTATTCTTAGTCAAGCTCTGCTAGGTAAATTAGCTTGGAGAATGATTGAAGATCCTGAAGCCCCTTGGGCTATTCTGCTTAGGCAAAGTATTTTAATTATTCCAACTTTCTCAATTTTGTCCTACCCAGACAACGTTCTTGGGCCTGAAAAGGCATACGTGATGGGATAAACATCATCAAAAAGTTATCTTGTTAGCAAATAAGCGACGGTACTGATATTTCCATTTGGAAGGATACTTTGATCCCTAATATAAATAGTCCTCCTAAATCCATTTATATCTCCGATAATATAAATAAAGTCTCACATTTAATAGATGAAGAAAATAAAACTTGGAAAACTGATACTCTAGAAGCTTTATTTGATAGAGATATTGTTACTGTTATATAGAACATTAGGATACCTATAGATGGAAAAGATACCACAGATGGAGACCAGTTTTTAACGGGGAATTTTCAGTTAAAGCTGCTTATAGGGCTATTTTAGATGATACCAAAACTAGACCCACTAGTAGTAATGATATAGATCGGAAAGCTCTATAGAAAACTAAATTTCCAATAAAATTGCAACACTTCCTGTGGATTTTTTTTATCAGTGCTTACCGACTAAAGATAAAATTAGTAGATTTAGTTCTCGTGTTTTGGATGAATGCCCTCTTTGTAAATGTCACAAAGAAACTCATCGACATCTTTTTTTAGAATTCAATGTTTTCTCTAATGTTCTTTCTAATATTGATCTAACTTGTGTGCAGCTGCTTCAAGGTAAGGATATCCATCAGTGGATAAAATCCTGGTTTGATAAGGATGTTTAGAATAGACCTGATAATACTACTCAATTCTAGTATATTTTCTTTATAATGTAGCATATCTGGAAATTTCGGTGTAGTGTTATCTTTGAGAATTCACAGATTAAAACTGATCCAATTGTTGCATGCATTAAGATTCATATCTTAGACTGTTTAAGAATACAATAAGTTCAACCTCCTGTTAGAAGAGATAAAGTAACTGAGATACATTCAAGGAACTGGAAAAGACATTTGAATAGTAATACAAAAGTCAATTTTGATGCAACCTTCTGCAATTTTGATAGAATGCATGAAATGGGCTATTAAGTCGTGATGTTTCAGGTACAAGCAATGGAGCTCGGGGAATCTGCACCACAACTCTAGATCCGAAACAAGTTGAGGCGTTGGCAGCATTTGAAGCAATTCTTTGCGCTAAAGATAAAGGCATTTTACAGCTACACTTGGAGGGAGATAGTCAAAAAGTGGTGAATGCTATCAACGGAGAAAATGAGCAATCAAACGGACCAATGCTCCTATTATTCAAGATGTAGTTTATTTACTTAAAGTTTTAGCTCATTGACATGTAGTTTTATCCATTGTGAAGAAAATAATATCGCAGACACTATTGTAAAAGAAAAACACTTTATCTTTTACAAGTATACAGGAATGGCAGGAGCATATGCCTCCTTGGCTTACTGATGCTATTAATTCTGATGAAATATTACAGTCAGTCGAATAACTAAATGAATAAATTTCTTCTAATGACTAGATGAATAAACTTCTTGAAAAGATTACAAAATTGCCTCAACAACAATGGTACAAATATTAAGGCAGATAACTTTTTGTTTCACAGACTGAGAATTGTCATTCAAAAAAATGTAGGATCTTAGCTTGTCATGAAACTCCCATCCAATTGATGTTATTATTTTATAATGGCACTCATGTGCACTGCACGTGAACAGTTAGTTGGCTATTAACGGCAGTTATAACAGATAGGGGGTTTCATCAATTAGAAATTTATAAAGGGGTAATGAAAAATAGGTATCTTTTTTAGGGGGAAACGCAAAATCCCCAATCCCAACCCAAAAAGAAAAGAAAAGAATATTGTATCAGCCATGCAAATTCAGTTCTATGTACATACATTAGTTGGAACAAGTGGAATGCACGTCAATACTCCTTTGTAGTTTGGACTTTGGACACATTAGGCGGTACATCATTTATGGGATGGATCTAGGGTTGCACAACGGGTAGGGTGGGTAGAATATGGTCTATACCCGCCACCCTACCCGTTTACTGGCGGTTAAGCAAAATTTTACCCGTCACCCTACCCGCCATTAAACGGCTAAGATCCTACCCAACCCATTATCTGGCGGGTCGGGTAGGGTAGGGTGGCGGGTATAACCATTTATTAAGAAAACCTTTAATTCAAACATATAAACTATGAATCCTAGGTAAAAACTATATCTTACCTCAGTTTTCCAATGTACGTGTTGCTTGCCCGAGAGAAATCATCAGATACCAAAGATATCACAAAATCAGTGTTGGTTGCTCTTCTAACTTTTCTAGCAGCAAACAACAATTTCCCATTCTCCCCCAACAATGCTGCAATTCGAGAAACATAATTAGGATCGTACATCTCTTTCCTTATCACTTAACAAAGGATTAAGATTACACTCTAGTCTCTTACTCATACGTTACACTTCAGCAATCAATTTCAACCAAACACGAGTCATCTCAAGTCCTCAGACTCCTTAACAGTATGAATATTCTGAAAACTACACAACTTACCAGGGGTTAAACCCAGATACAGATGATAAATAGAAGTTGTTCTTTCCCTTTTGATGAAGCATTGTATTGGCGATACCCGAGGACCCGGCTACACAAATGAAAATCAAATTCAACCCTTTAGAGTCTCACAAAAATCAACCAGAGAAACTTAATTTGTCACGTTAATGAGATAGGGAAAGTGAAGAATCAAACATGTTTTAATGAGATAGGGAAAGTGAGTCTACCAGACTGTTCAGGTGTCTTAACAACTTCTTTAGTAATATCTCTCCAAGACCTACAAACTGAACCACAAGCAACAACATGTTGTCTCGCAGGCCATGAAATTTCACTTGCTTCTAATCTCTGAAATAGGGCTGCACAACGTGTAGGGTGGGTAGGATATAGCCTGTACCCGCCATCCTACCCGTTTACTGACAGTTAAGAAAAATTTTACCCGCCACCCTACCCTCCAAATAATGAATAGGATAAGATACGGTTAAAAAACTGGCGGGTAGGGTAGGGTTGGCGGGTATGAGTAGGGTATGTGCACCCCTAGATGGATCAGTTCGATTACGGTAATCTTGCCATTAAAGGAGCCCTCTGCCTCTCTTATCCAGTGGTCTTCAGTGGGTCCCGTCTCACATGCTCATTAAAGCCTAAACACCGGATCTAGTATCATCTTCCTTGTAACTGTGTCTGTGTTTGAAGAAATTTCGACTAAAATACCCTGCACAAACTCCAAGTGGTCGGTGAAGTAAAGGATATAAATGTCTTTAAATACATAATTAGTCTAATCTAGGCTCTAAGCTAAAACTGGAAATTGTCTGGGACATGTGTACCTCACTTTTATGCGCCGTGCTTTCCATTTCAAGGGCAGTGCCTTAATTGTTAATTTTTGTTATTTTGAGAAAAGAAAAGGTTGAATTTTTGTCTTAGAAATCACATCCTAAACACGGAAATGCCTGCCCAGTTTAGTCAAAAATACATGCATTCATATATCCAACTAACAAATTTCTTTTATAGATTAGGAGTTTTATTCCCGTGTTATCTGATATAAAAAGATATAAAATCATACGGAATGCCGTCCGTGCGGACAGCAAACTTATCTTTGGCTCCATCCAAACCCTCACGTCACGTCTCAAGAAGGAAAGAGTTAATGAAAAACATGGGAACTACATGCCCGTAACAAGTTGATTAGGTCGGGAATTCAAATTTTGTCAGACACCAAATTCTATATCAAAAAAAAAATGTCGATTCACACTGATATAATGCTAATTTTCGCAACTTTTTATCCGTAGAGAAAATGTCGAAGTAAAATAATTAAGATGCATGAACCCGGCCCTCTACGTATACTCAACGATCACGTATGGACCTTTTTCTGTTGTTGCCGCATGAATCATCTTTCAAAAGTGATTTAGCTCATGATTGTCAAATTGTGAACCGTCCACTTCACAAGTTAAAAAGCTATCTACAAGAAAGTGAACAGTTTTGGACACGAAAATACGTACACAAATTTGTAGGGCAGTTCGAGAACTCCCATGATTCATACTACTTAAATAACATGGATTCATGGAATATTCTTTCCCTTTTTTGATTAAAAGCCATTTCTAGTAGTAGTATAGCCGTAGGTTCTTGTCATTTCTTAAATGGTTTTCGCGGTTTTACCTTCACCTGCTTTTGAACTTTTTTGCTAAAGCAACCAACATAAGTATTACTTCTACTATACTATCCATTATTAAGTTTATAGAACTGATTTGGTTGGTAATGACTTTGCCAAATTGTTGAGTTTTTGATCGTTCAAATTTATGATGATGAGTGATTCCACTAATTACTTTGAATATTTCGAACTTTTTTGCACATGTTTACACTCAAAATATGGCATAAAAATGAAAAATTGTCGTTGAATACTTAGTTTTAGCGGAAAATGGGTCATTTGTCTAAATATTTTTAAATCACTGTTCAAATGGACGATTAAAAAATAGTTTGGGTGAAATGACAAAAAAAAAATAGTGAGGATGAAATCAGTTTCATCCTAGCTTAAATTTAAAAAATAGCAAGGATGAAATTGGATACATCCTGTGTAAATTAAAAATAAGAAAAAATATTTGAAAATGGACACGATGAAACTGGTTACATCCTGCCTATTTTTACATTTTGTCCATTTAAACAGTATCAAAATCTAACTGTCCATTTCACCCAGAAATGGTTGGTTTTGGTCTTTTTAACAAATTTTGTGTAGTTTTAAGATTATTTTTAAATTTGGTTATCGTGTCAATGTAATAGAGGTTTAAATTTAATTAATCAATTTCAGCTATATGGTAGCTTGATTGGCCATGTTCTTAGGGCATGCAACATGCTAGTTGTTTTATGGACCTACTTTGATAGCTAATGTCGTTAGATAGGCGATTATCAAACGTGGTTGGGTTGAATTTGACTTGAATATTACTTATAGTTTCTTTAACATAGGCTATGTTTTGTCTATTGAGTAGATTTTAGGTTAAGACTTGGTTTTCAAATCCACGTGAAGATGGGAAAGAATTTCGCTCGCGCTGCATAGTATCTCTGAACTAGTAACACTGCAAACGACTAATATGGTTGGTTACCATAATGCTAGAATCATTGCGCTCACATAAAAGGCAGGAGTTTTCATTTCAAAATGGTTTGTGCATCTAATAGTCCTTAGTGCATATGGAGAGTTGCGCACCAAATGAAAAAACTATATTAAGAGGATACCGTTGTTTTCAGATGAACTTGAAGTTGTGGTTCTGATAGTACGACTAGAAGTAAGCTTGTCTTCAATCATCCCCAACTGTTGCCTTGCCATGGGGAAAATTCTGTAAGGAATTTCAAGGCTCCGCCAACTCTACATCACCCATCATCTTGCCTTTCGATCTTGTTTTCTGATAAATTTTAAAAAAACTTGTGTTGCAGAGCCTCTTCAAATAATGTTGTTAGAGCATTGGTTGAACTCGCAAGTTCGCTACCTCAAGCTTGTTATCAATGTTAGATGTGCAAAACTATATCTTGATTTATAGTATACTAAAATCAAGTCTCGACATGAATAGAGTATGCTAGTCGAGTATCAGGTATCACTCGTCGAAGATCGAAGACTGAAGAACTGACGAAGACATTTACGAGAACTTTAACAATAAATAGCTTGTGAAGACTATCTTATCCTACTTAATCATGGTATAAACCATTCTATCTATGAGACTATGTCGTATGATTTTAGTAGGTTTAATATTGCAAAGAGGAAATTTTAAAATCAAGCTTGTCTTGGTTAAACTATCGAAATATGATTCAAATAATGGATGTTCATAGATGCTTCACAATCTTAGTTAGAACAATTTACTGTTCACAAACTATTTTTGTTTCAAGTTGGTCATTGGGAAATTGCCTAAGCAACAACGTATATTGTTTATAACTGTTGAGAATGTTTCAAATATAGTTATGAAAGAATTGAACTGCATAGAGCAAAGTAGTCGATCTGAATTCCGCGAAATGTAGAAGTTTGCAAACCCAGTTTGCATACCTTTGCATCTGGGATCGAAAATATGGGGATGTTTGCATACCCTTAGGATCCGACTTTTGCGAACTGTAGAAGTTTGTAACCCGCACTTTACATCTGAGTTCGAGAATGAGGGAAGGTTTGCGAACCCAATTTGTGTACCCCTACAGCATGACTTTGCGAACTTTTAGTAGTTTGCAAACCTATCAATGTGACGGACCGGAAAATTACGCCTGGGCGCGAAGGCCATAACTCCCCCGGTGCGTCATGATGAAGCTACGATCCGGTCCTTATGGTTAGGAAAATGCATGTCCATTCGTCCTTGCAAGCATGCACGTGGAGCATGATGCAGATAAATTAGATTTAACACCGTTCCAACTTACCCTCGTTCCGAAAAGGGTTCATTAAGAAAATAAAGACTTTCTTAAAACGGCTAAAACGGTCTTTTGAGGCCCTAAACGATGTAATTTGGATAAATTCTGGTGACCATGTGAATCTATAGATCAACATGTTTTGATCTTTGGGCCATTTCCCATCAAAATGGACTCATCTTGAGCTAAATTACGACACTCGGGTTTTTAGCCTATGTCGAACGCCTTGATAGGAAGTATGAGCATCCAAGGAATGAAATGCAACTAGCCTCATCAAGTTTGGCCACAATCATCTCTTGCATCGAGCTACCGAGCCAGATGATATGAGAGTCCAGGATGTCGCAATCATCTCACAATTAGATGATATGAGCAACAAAGTGCTGGACCAGCAATGCTGCAACTCATTGCGGCTGCCTACGTACCATCCCTACTATAAAGTGATCAAGCACAGACCGTAGTTCATCCTCGAAGTGACAAAAGCTTAAGCCAACTCGTTTGCATGGTCCAGGCCAAACAATAATGGTAATGGCCTAGTCCATGTAGGAGTTCCGTAAAAATGCATCCAAGTGATAAATACTTGGCCCGCGGCATGGAATAGTGATGCCCATGCTTAACACGCTCCATTGGTAAGGCTACGCATCTATAAATGGTCCTAAGCATCATTTATACTCTTCCGACTAAGCTATGAATCTTACTTGGTACATGGCCCGCATATGTACCTTCAACCGACTACCCCTCCATATATATGTTAACTTTACATTTTTTACAACTTAATTTGGGGGACCAAAAATCATTCATCAACTCCCCAGGCCGTGATAGCTGCACCTCACCACCCTGGCCAATTGCGATGTACGACCTTGATGGATGTACATTCAATTCTGGCTCACATGCCAGTTCTAATGTCCGTCCATGACGGCTGAACATTTCCTGAGCCAAGTCTCGTGAAGGTTCGTGATGGATGTACTTCCGTCTTTGGCCCATATGCCACTCCAATGTCCAGCCGTGATGGTTGTACATCTTTAAGGCTATCTTACTTGGTGCATGGTCCGTATGTGCACCTTCAACCAAGTACCCCTCCCTATATATGTCTTAGTGGAATTTCTACAAGTATGGGAAGGGGACCAAAATGACATGCCTGCTTCATTGTTCATCGTAATGAATGCGCATAATGATTGTGCAACATTCGTTCGGCCAGCCCTCTCTGGCCTGATGCACAATGATTACTCACCACTCGTTCTGCCGTATTGCACAATGATTATGCAATATTCTCTAGGTCATCCCGCTCTAGCCTGATGCACAATGATAGTACGATATTGGCTCTAAGGTAGTCTTCATAATGCGCAATGATTACGCTACAAGCTCAATGCCACCTACCCAACTGGTCTAATGTATCATGATGATGCAACATTGGCCCTTGGCCAAATGCCAAACGTAATGCGCTATTTTGGCACGATATTGGCCTTAAGCCAATCTACCGCTTACCAAGCAACGGAAGCTTTGAATGAAGCTTCATCTCAGGCCATGACGCATCTTTTAGCATGCGCCATGCTAAAAACACTGTGTGTTACAATCAAGTTCCAGTTTAGCAAAAGCTAACAAACTATTCTATATGACTATGTTCGATTTTTCTACAACTTTCATAAACACTTCTAAGAAAACGTTATTCACAACTTCACTTTAGGCTTGTGTATTATTGTTTAATCTTGAGTATTATTAAACGCTGCTAGTGCTTGTAAGTTTAAAAGATGATTTAACTTCTACGGACTATCATTATGCACGGTTCAAAATCCAGACCATAGTGTATATTCTTACGTGTTTCAAGACATACTTTCACATGCTTACATGAATTCCTAATAAGAATTTCACCTGAACTGAGAAAGTGTTTGCATGGATCTCAAAATTTTCTTAGCTTGATTTCAGAGCTATTTGTAACCTTGAAAATTTATATATAGAGAGACCCTTCTAGATGGACTTTATAATCCATGACACTCGTGTGTCCTAGTTGAAGACTTCACTTAGGTATTCATGAAACCCTGTTAGACTATCTTTTTACCTGATAGTTCTTGTATCCTACTGTTGTCCTAATGGTTATTGAAGTTCATGGATCATGAACAATATAGATAGAAATCACAAAGTTATCTTTATCTCAGACTTTATAATTCCTCAAGATAGATATATAAATTATTCTTTGATTCGTTTGGATTGTTATTGAGAGGTGATTATAGATTTAGGCTTCTCTGCTAACATAGTGTAAGTTTTCCGTATCCGTGAGGTTTGCTGGACTTCGTTTGCTGCAAATAGATTTCCAAACCTAGGTTGAAACATATTAAACGGGAACTCAAATAGGCTTGTCAGTTAGAGTTAGAGGTATAAAGACTCCAGCTAAGGGAATCAAGTGCGTAGACATAAGGAACACAACTGCAGTTGAATTTCATGTAGGGATAATTCGGTCTCAACTACATTTCAGTCTGAAGTCCGATAATATGCTAGTGCCTTTAGAGGTTTAATACAGTGTGGTGTTCAAAGATGGACGAGGGCCCCGGTTTTTTCTGCCAGTACAATTTTCCTCGTTAACAAAATTCTTGTTTGTTCCTTTTACTTTTTCTCATTAAAATTTATTATTTTGATTGTTAAAAAACATTACACAGGTACATACTCTCATTGAATGGGAAAATTGGTGGTGTAGTTCGTACCCTTTCCTCTTCAAATGTCACGCCAGATAAAGGTACCATAAGCTTTTTCTTAAGAGTTTCAGTGAACTGGTTTCCATGTTAACTACTATATAACTCTCCAATAATCAATCTCCATAGAGTGTCTTTTCTTGGGAAAACCTCCATATCCCTTTTCACTAAAAGACAATCATTCATGAGATCCATTCTTTTTACTTCCATACCACTATCATTATTCTTCTTGATGACTTGCTCCCATTTCACCAAACACAACTTTCCCCCCACCTTTTTTTGTCATCCCACAACAGGTTACGCATCAGTTCTCCACGTGATAAACTATAGAAGTTGGCATCTCAAATAACGATATAAAGTATACTAGAAGGCTTGAAATAGCGTTTTTGATGAACATCACTTTTCCAACTGTTGAAACATAGGACTTTTTCCAACCACAAATCTTTGTGTGATTGTATTAGTTAACTTTCCCAATTTTATAAGATATACGTATCTCCTAACTGAAGACCTAAGCAATTTGTGGGCAAAAATCCTAAAAACAACTAAGAAGAGACGAGTATCTGAACATATCTTCAATAAGACCTACACCAATAATTTTTTTCTTAGCAAAGTTTATTTAAAATCCAGATAAAAACGTGAATAATCAGCTAGAGTAGTTGATTGTGATGCTGCTAGATCAAGAAGCACTTCATTATGCATCTTGACATTACCTTTGCTCTTGCACTATTGGAAAACCTTCTTAAGTAACAAACAATTCAAACAACTACTGAATTTGACTTCAAGCAATCCTCGTCTTGAACATAATTTACTCTAACGAGGCAAAGTATTATAATAAAATTGTGTGCATAGTGACAGAGGGAAGGTTTATTCCTCCTTAGTCAAAACTGACCTGACCAAAATCTTCGATCTCTTTATCCTAAATTATCCCCACCAATGTTTGATTTACAAAAAAAATATATCAAAAACATCTATCCTAAAACCTACAAAAAAATGGGTCCTACAAACCCCACTTGCCTCATTGTGCCTCTGCCGTTGTTTGTGCATAAAAATGCTTTTCATATTTGCGCTATATATTCAATGTGTTTGCAAACATAATACTACTATCTTCACACTTTTTAAAATTAAAAAACTAGTATGTGTATCACTTTAAAAAAACTGGTTATGTTTTAAAAATATCGGTTCGAAATTACTATTACACACATCTTAATGTTTAATATGCTTCATGTTCAAGCCTTTATCAATAAATTTCACGGAACAAAGTTTATAGTTTTTTTCTACCTGCTCTCGAATTTCCCTTGAATTTATCGGATGAAACTGTTGTAAAGGTTTAGCTTTGTAACCCTTTTCAACTCCATCCCATTAGGGAAATATTTTTTAACCTTACCATTGCCTATTCACCCGGAGTTTCAAATAAACCAAGATTAATCAAACTAAACTTGTATAACTTCGGGCATCATGGTAATCAAATACTGGTAAATTCATTGTCAATTCCTTTTTATTTTCAGTAGCTCATGTATTCCTTTTTTTTATGAATGAAATATTTCTCTCAATAAAAGTACATAAAAACAATTTGGAACATATCTTCAACAACTTAAGTTTGTTTCTTAGAGTAGCAAAATGTGGTTAATGAAGCCCCTTTGTGAAAACATCAAAAAGTTGATCAAGAGTGGGATGTAGGATATTTACAAATATTTGGACTGAACTAATTGTCGTACAAAGTGAAAACCAATAGCGAAGCGCTTCATCCGGCTATAAAAAACTGGATTGGATGCAAGAGAAATAGAGCTGATATTATCACTGCATAGTTGAGGAGACATAAAATAAAAATGAAAAAGTACTTAAGTGGTTGACAAACCCATAGACAACGATATTCAACTTCAGTTGAACTATGAGCAACTATGGGTTATTTCTTGGAGGATCAAGAAATAGGGTTAGGGCCAAAAAATATGCTAAAACCACTTGTGGATATTTTGTCATATGGAGATCGTGTCAAACTATATCCATACATAGCAACAAGACCTTTAGAGAAACAAATACCATAATCAAGAGTGTCTTTGATATACCTGAGAATATAAATTGTTGCAATGAAATGAGAAGTAATGGGTGATTGCATATGTTGGGAGACTTGATTAATTGAGAATAAAATATCAGGTCTTGTCCAAGTTAGGTACTGCAATGCACCAACTAGAGATCTATACTCTGTTGGGTTGGATAATAGCTCACCATCCTCTTTGTTGAGCTTGAAATTAACAGGAAAGGAAGTGCATCATGGTTTTGCACCAGCCATTCCAGTCTTGTGAAGAAGATCAGTAGCATATTTGGTTTGTGAAAGGAATAAGCCTACAATATTCCTCTTGACTTTCGACCTCAATAAGTAGTGTAGAGATCCCAAATCCTTGACTGGAAATTGAGAACAAAAAGAAGTAGACTCCTTGTGATAATTATGTCATCAACATAAACTAGATGTATTGTAATGCTAGTTTTGGATTTGTGAACAACCATTGAAGAGTTTTTTAGAGAAGTAGTAAAACCCAAAGCCAAAAGTGCATCATGCAGCTTATCATACCACGCCATAGGAGCCTGTTTTAGTCCATAGAGGGACTTGTGCAGTTTACATACATAGTCTGGATGATATGGATCCATAAAATCTGGATGATTCATATAGACATCTCCAGTTAGATCACCATGCATAAAGGAATTACTCACATCTAATTGAGCAGTATCCCGGTTGAAATAAACAACAAGAGATAATATCACCCTGATGGTTATTGGTTTCACAACATGACCAAATGTTTCATTGTATTACAGCGCCTCTCGTTGAAGAAAACCTTTGGCAACAAGTCTACCTTGTATTTGTATTTATACGAAAAACCCATTTACAACCAAAAATATTCCGAGAAGGATCAAGTGGCACTACAATCCATGTACTAGATGACAACAAACCATTATGTTCATTCACCAAGGAATCCCTCGATATGTGATGTTTATTGGCTTGAGTGAAGCAAGTGGGAATGGTCCCAAGGTCACAAAGAAAAGTACTAGGAATGGATGTTTTGTGGAGAAAAAAATACGATTTTGTTTAAATATACCATATTTTCTTCTAGTAAGCATATTATGAATGTTCAATGGGGGTAAAGGAGATATGACAGATTCAGCTGCAAAATTAAGTTGTAGTGCAGAAGAAGTAGAAGTGGGTACGATAGAGGATGAGATAACTGAATCAGATCTTTTGAAGATATTATAAATGCCTGCAAGATGAAAAGTTCAGTAATCCAGGAGATCTGGTATATAGATGCTTTCAACATCATGGTTGATATATGGTTTACTAGAAACAGAGCTTACTTTGAGAATATTACACCCAATAGTACAGCTGCACATAAATGAATTTTCTCAATGATACGGGACTATGAACCAAGACTCAAAGGATGTATGTATAACTCTTCTTATGACTTACAAGTCCTTAAATACTCAGTATGAAATTCAGGAAGGTCAAAAACTTCAAAGCCATTGAATGTACTTTCTCATTGCCTGGTCCTGATTATACCTTACTTTATTGTGATGGTGCTTCAAGAGGGAATCCTGGAAATGCAGGGTATGGCTTTATTGCCAGAAATAGTGAAGGGGATTTCTTATCAGCAGAAAGTGGAGGACTTGGTATTTCAACAAATTTTGTTGCTGAAGTTATGGGAACAATACAGGCTTTAGAATGGGAAGTATCTAAACTCAAGCATAAGGTAATAATCAATTATGATTCCACAGCAGAAATAACAACATTTAGACAGAATAAAGTCCCTTGGTTCATATTGAGTAGATGGAAATATGTGTGCAACAAAATGATGTCAATACACTTCAATCATGTATTCAGGGAGGTAAATATCTCTACAGACTTCTTTGCAAAAAAAGGTGTCTTTTTGGCAAAGGGGAAAGTACTGAAATTCACAGAAAGACCCCAAAACATGCACATAATGGAATCCCCTAGTACTACTTACTACAGATTCAATTGATGGGCTAGGATCTGGGATTACTTGTTCCAAGTTTGATTAATGGGCTAGATAGTTGACTGGGCTTTCTTTATTTTTAGTTTTTCCTCTTTTAGTCTGGACATGTTGTCCTCTTCAGTTGTTTTTTTATTGATTTCTTGTAATTGCTTATTCTTTAATCAGTAAAAGTTATTTTTTGGCAAAAAAAAAAAAAAATAACCGAATCAGGTGAATAAGTAGATATTGCAGATGGGGTGAAGGAACAAAACTAGAGGGACAGAGAGCTGCATAGGTAAAAATACTTTCATTAAATGTTACATGTCTGAAAATGTAAACTTTGCGAATGACAACATCCAAACATACATAACCTTTGTGAGGGTCATTATAGTCTATGTAGATGTATTGTTTGCTTTATGGTTTAAATTTTTGATAAGTGTAGGGTTTCAACTAAGGAAAATACAAGCAACCAAAAGCTTTAGGAAAATAAAAAATTGGGTTTCTTGTTGAAAATTTTTCAAGAGGTGAAATGAAGTTGATAGCTCCTGTAGGTAATCTATTAATAGCAAAGTTTACAGTGAGGCATCCATCTACCGAGTAAGAATCACGTAGACCATATTGAATTAAAAAGGTTCTACAAATTTCAACTAAATATTTGTGTTTGGATTCAGCTGTCTCATTTTTTCTGAGGTATGAGGGAAGCTGAGCACAATACCAAAAGTAGAGGTAAGGGATCGAAGTTCTCTATTTACAAACTCTTCACCATCATCAGTCTTAATTCCCTGAACATTAATACTGAATTGAGTCTCAACCATTGTTATGAAATGAACAAAGATGTTATTTAAGTCTGGTTTATGGGATAAAGGAAATAACCAGCAAGATTTAGAAAAATATCAATCAAATCACATAAAAACTGAAACCAGTAAAATACATAACAGGTAAAGAACGTCGAAATTTCATATGAATAAGCTCAATAGGACTAGAAGAACAAGTATCTGACACTGAGAAAGGTAATTTATGAGCTCTACAAAAAATGACATTCTGTACAAGAATATGGTTTATTTCTAGTAGTAAATAAATTTAAAGGGTGTAAAACTTTCTACATTTTTTGAAAAGAGGGATGAGCTAATATCTTGTGCCAAATGGTTGGCGTAGGTTGAATTGGGGATAAAGCTGATGGTGAGTTGAAGTAAATTGAGTAGTTTCCACCTTCATGTGGTCCTTGTAAAAGTATCTTCCATGATGGAAGATCCTTGATACAAAAACCAGATGAGGTGAAGGTCAGAAATCAGTTGTTATCTTTGGAAAATTTATGAACAAATAGAAGGTTTTGAGATGCCTAAGGGACAAAAAGAACTTTGTTTAAAAGAAAATGACCATTATAAGTGTTGAACAGAGGAACCTGTATGAGAAATGGACATACCTTGTCTGTTATCCATGGTGATATTCTCACACCAATGAAAGGAGAAGCAGTTTAAAGAATAGAAGCATCATTAGTAATGTGAGTATTAGCTCCCGAGTCTGTATACCAAGGATTTTCGCCAAGTATATTTGTTGAGGCTAGCATATCGTAAAAATTCTAAGGTGGTTGGCGACCTTGATAGGTAAAATCAAGTCTCTGACAACATTAATCAGTAGTGTGGCCTACTTAATGCATATTTGATATGCAATAGGATCACCAGAAGGAAAGGAGATGGATCTAGGAGCAATTATAACCACCACGGAAACTTATATTAAATGGACGCTTACCCCGATAATTAGAACTATGACTAGTGATAGGATTAAATTGTCCTTTACTAGCATGAAATAGATTTTGAAGTGTTTGATAGAAAAACATGATATATTTCAGTAAGAACATTAACATATCTATTTGCAATAACTATTTCTTCACTAAGATGCAAATTATGTAATTCTCTCATTGAAACATGTGGATAACGAAGATGAATCGAAGTAGAAAAATGAATGTGATCAAAATTGAGACATTTAAATTAGTGACTAATATTTTACTATCAGAAACTATAGATCTGTAGCGCCCCCTAAGCTAGCAGATGACTAATCCAAGAGATTAACTAAATAAAGAGGCACTATAATCTAAATCCTTTACTTAGACATTCAATTAGAAATCTGCTACAAAACTTAACCCAGATACTATCCCGCTCTGAAATATATATATATATATATATATATATATATATATATATACAAGAACTCCTCTCAAATGATACATATACAATCATTTGGTTTAAAAATAGAATATACTACACAATAAACATAGCAGAAGTTAACCAACTAACGAACTCAACACTTCGACGCATCCACCGCGTAACTCTAGTCTGTCTCTGAAACTAAAGGTGGGAATGGGTGAGCACATCATTCATAAAATGGGTGCCCAGTAGGAATAACATTTAACTTTAAAGTAATCATAAGCAAGAGTTGGAAAACAATACATGTTTTTCCCAAACATTATAAAGTGACCAAGTCACTCAAATAAACAAACATGTATATGGAAAAACTCCTTCTTCAAACAATGTATAATATTGATGCCAATTCCACACCGAATAGTTAATGATATCACCCATTACTGATGACCCATAGTAAGCATAAAAGTTGAATTCATGTAGATATAAATGTGAAGGAGCATATCATATATACCATAGGTGGAAATTATTATTTCCCATAACAATTCACAATGACATTCAAAACATTACAAGTCCTTTCCAAATCATGGAAAGATTAAAAGAATCAACAGAACAATCATAATACAAATAAACAATGCATGGAAAGCACAAACGGTCAATGCATGAGTTTATTAAACACAGAATTTTGTAAAAGAAACAACAATGGTTTCAAAAGAGTTAAATGTATTCTCACTTATTTTGATGACAAGCCACGCCTACCTCGAGATCCACGATACACTGGTTCATCCTTTGAATTGATCGTTGTTAATATAGACTAACTGTTAATACAACAAGAACTCTAAGAATCTAGCCAAAATGGCTCACACAAGAATCGTACAAGTCTATCTAATGATTCTAAGCCCACTTATGGTTTTATATCTTTTATTATCTATCTTTAACATATCTAAGAGTTAGTAATTCACTTAGTTTTGTTCTATAGTCTATTAGCTAAATATTATGAATATCTATATCTTTGGAGAAGGAACCAAAGACTAATTCATACCATAAGAGGTCCAAAAAATCTAATTAAGAAAACTGCCCCAAGCCCAAGTTCGGAAAAGTCAACTAACAGTCACTAATGGTCGAATTAACGGTCAATGATCAACTAACAGTCAACGTCCAAGGTCAGGTCAAAATCCAGGGTCAAATAGTCACAGTTTAAAGTCTAAATCGGTCAACTGAGTCAGTTCGGGTCTAGACAGGGAACTCGGTGAGTCTACACTGATTCAACTCAGTCAGATAACTGAGTCAGGCAGGGTAATTCAGTCAGACACCTGACTGGTAACATGATTTAGGCACAAGCCAAACTTCTAATGCATGACAACCCTAGTTATTCTACTTGCAACGATTACAGCAATTCACTTATCAAACAAACTTCATAAATCTTCAGAGACAACACTACTATCCCCATCTGTATCTCTAATTCAAAACTCAAGTCTTCATGGTACATCATTGCAACTATTCTTTCTCAGAACCAACAACTCCAACTTCTAATTATCCATTAAACACTTCTTACTTCAGTTTAATCAACTCAACATCATTCTTCAAATCACAGTTCAGTATCCAAATTTCACAGACATCAATCACATCCATACTTTAGTAAATATAGTAATCTTACTTCAACAACACAACTTCATTTCTTGGTTCTCAATTCAACTACAATACTAGTTATTCTGCACCTCAATTCAACAACCACCAATACAGACAACTCTTTACACACAACATGAATCTCAACAGCAATACCAATAACAGCACAGGAAGTACACCATCTTCTCAATTACAGTAACTCTTTTAACTCTTCTATCATGAACAATCTCACAAACTTAAAACAGAACATAATAACTTTACTAAGCTATTGAGAAATAAATTACCTCATGATAGGTCAACTGAATCATCACCAATAATAACTTCATCACCTTCTTGATACGAGAATCAAACCCCAGTTCTTCAACAACTCCAATCATGATCTTCAGTTGATCTTAGCTTCAAAATACTGACTTCTTCAATTCCTAATTACTCTTCCTCCGAACCCTAATTCACTTAATTAGTTAAACCCCATCTCTAATCATTCCTCCATACTCTAAATTTCAACTTCTACCTCTTATTTGAACAATTACACGAAACCCTAACTCTCAGATCATCTCCAAAACGACTTCAGAATTTCAATTCAACTACAACTTTCTTTTCTTCATCTTACAACAACTCTGCAACCCAACTAATTCACGTCGAACTCAAAAACTAAGTAAATACCCTAGTTCTGCTTCTCACTAATTCATCTTTCTTTAATCTTCTTCAAACTCTAATCAAACACCATAACCTAATCCATCACCACCATCCTCGATTCATTTGTCTCATAACTTATCTTTAGAAATTTCCCAGCAGATACTTCTCTCTGAATTGCAAGAGGAAGAACATATGAAGAGGAAGGAAAGAAGAAGAAGAAGAATGAAGAGAAAATAAGACTTATCTTCTAGATCGGTTGGGGATAAGACCAACCAAAAATGATAAAGGCACTCTCCAAAATGATGTGGGCAGTCACAACGTGTCCTTGTTGCATCAAAAGCATTTTCTCGGAAATGGCAATTTTACCCTTCATATTGTCTTGATGTTTTCTTCTTCGTCCGGTATCCGATTCACACGTAGAGTAGTCCATTTTGCATAACTTTTCGAGATATAATCGATGGTACGAGTTTCGTATCTAGATCGTTGTTTGATTAATTTCTAATAATTAACGTTCGTGTTAAACTAATCGAGTTATTATCGACTAAATCGTCTCTTGACTAGTCTAATAGCGTTGACGAGCTTGAGGGTCTTTACAAGATCCACCGACAACAAGTTCATCCTGTAAAATTCTAAGAGAATCTAGATAATCTGAGGTAGATCTATTATCTTGCTTAAAAGATTGAAGTTTTGTTCGAAGTTGGATAAAATGAGTAGCTGAAGCTCTAGAAAATTTCTCTTCAATAGCTAATCATAAAGCTCTTGAAGAACAAGAACCAACAAAATAAGGTAAATGCAAATTTGTAGATTGAATCCAGAATATATATAATAGTATCATCTTCATCCATACATTCGGTGTATTCAACATTTTCAATGGTACCAACTCGAGTGGTAAATTAAGTAGGACAAGGATGAGATCCACCAAGAAATGTGAGTATCTTAAATCGAACAATAAACGACATCACGAGATACTTCCACGTTAAGTAATTTGTATTGGTAAGTTTTAGAGAAACAAGATTGGTTGGTTAATGAGTTGGAATTCGAGCAGTTTGATATTAAACCATGAAAAATTGAAGATGAGAGATGAAATCTGAAGTATGAAAAAAATAAAATAGCGAAAGAAAAGAATTGATCGAACTAAAAGAAACCTAAATTGAAAGGTTTCTTTAGCTGATACCATAATAGATTTTAATAAATGAAACTCCCATCTTATTGAATCTAAGAAACTTATATATGAAAATAAATTTTTAACCTCTCGAACAGAATAACAATTTTGTTTTACAGACAAAAGGTAGATAGATAGATAGATAGATAGATAGAGGACGGGCATACTAATCCTAGACATACATATGTAGGATTGATAGTTAATATATAAAGGCAGAAACTGTAAATTACTGACTCAGGACAAAACTGAATCACACAGATTCAACTGTTGTTAGCCTCTACACAGCTTAATGGTGAACAACAACAAAATGACTAATTAGCATGCCACAACACTCTACGAGGACAAAGAAAGCCTTTTTTGCTTTCAGCTATGCAACGTTAAAACTTTTTTTTTTCAGATTAGGTTAACCATATCAATGCAAGTGCACCCTTTATGGAAACTTCCCATCCTCTTAGTTTATTTTCAATGCCTTAATGAAGATATTAATCAGGCCATCTCATTTAGAGAGCCAACACAATTTAATCAATTTATCTTCGTGATCAAAAAAATAAAAATCGATCGGAAAAATGAAGCAAAATCTTGTGATAAATATATTGCAACTCTCCTCATTTATTTGAAAATCCCATAAAGAATTCTACTATAAAACTCCAAATTATTTTCCCGGTGGGTGTAAAACTATCAGCAATTTAGCATCTACTATTAGTAATGCTAATTTTGATTCTTGGGTTGTGAATACTTTTGCACCTCCGTCTACTGTTATTGTGCAGCACTGTTGATGGTGGAATTTCAACAAAGGCTAAAATCGTAAAATAATTATCTCGCATGTTTCTCACACGGCTTCAGATACGTATGTGAAACTCATATTTTAGGATTCGTGGAAGCTCATTTCACAATCTCTGACTGAGCGTACACCCTCTCAGAGGTATGTATGAATATATTATTCGTAAAGCCTCCCCGGCTGAGCTTTTTGACACTTCGCATATTTCATCAACACCTCTATATATAAGCGAAATGATTGGACGGCTCCTAGACATATTGCATGCTAGTATAAAGCGTTAACGTCTTCAGGATGCCAAACTGTTCCCTGACTATGTAGAGCGAATATATATAGAATCTCTTAACAATTGGACGGCTCCTAGACATATTGCATGATAGTATCGAGTGCTAACGTCTTCGGGATGCCACGTTGTTCCCCGACTATGCACAATCAATATTCCAAATGAGTATGATGCTTTCATCATCTCATACCTCATTCTCGAATAAAAAATGCTCTAGACATATTGCATGCTAGTATAGATCAATTCTTAGATTAAATTCTAGCGCAACATTCCTTAATCGAATTCCTAGAAAAATAACCTATTTTATCTCATTACTCCGTTTCATGGCTTATTCCCGTCTGAATTCCATGAATTAGTAATTGATAATCAATCTATCTGATTACTCTGTTTCATGGCTTATTCCTGGATGAATTCCATGAATTAGTAATAGATAATCAATCTATTTTATTACTCTATTTCATTCTTAGCTGAATTCCAAGAATTAGTAATAAACATTCACTGTTCGGGCATCTGGGTCACCACCGAGTAAGCCCCGAGAAAATGGTGCGAGTGTATTTAACAATAATGCACGAATGAGCACTCAAATGCATAAACGAGCATTCAAAAATATGGACGAACGAGGAAACCTATGCAAAATTTGAAAGGAAAATAATTAAAAATAATAGAGAGACGCGCACGGGACCGGGCCCATCGGCCGGCCGGCCATGCCGTTGTGGCCAGTCCCACGCCTCTTTCTTTTACTTTGTAACTTATTTTAGTCGTGGCCGGTCCCACACCTCCAATTCCTTATTTTATTATTATTATTTCTTTGCTCATCTCATGAAACTCCTTCGTTTGAGCAAAAACCTAATTTTTCCATATTTCTCAAATATTTCTCAAACTATCAAAAAACCAAAAGTCAATTGGTCATATAACCGACCGGGCTTGTCACGGCACATATTAAAATATCATTATTTTAATATTCTCAAATTATTGGTCGCGCGAGCAAGATTCTACTTTCTCACTCAAGCAAAATTGAGAGTTTTAGTCAAGATCAAACTCTTCTGAAAATCCAAAATATTGCTCGAATGCACATGAGAGAATACAAAAATTCTCGAATTGAGTCACGGACAATATGGTGACACGGGCATGCCACCTTGACCGACCAAGGTCGGCCCTTAGGCTTGCAGAAGCCGATCCCACATCTTATTAATGATTTTGACCAAATTAATCTTTCACGGTCCATATTGGGTTCAAACTCTCTCCAACCAACTTGGAACTTGATCAACCGACCATTAGCTGGTCCCACGACCACCAAGGGCCAGTTTTACACCCCTTGGTCGGTCCCTCCTTTCTCCATAATTAGGTTTTACCACCTAATGCTCAGACAAGTACTATTTTTTAATGATTAAACGATCATTTAATCATATTTTCACCAACTGGTCTACAAAGAAATTTGGTGCACGCTCATTTGAGCACTTTGGCGCTACATGGTCGATCATCATCCCATGTAGCCGGTCCATCTCTCGCTCATTGGTTGATTTTCAGTAAATCATCAATTGATCAACAATCGACCAAAATTTAGGTTTCAAATCAAATGCTCTGCAAAGCATGATTCTGGACACATTCAAACTCTAATAATTTTATGTTTATCTAGCAATCAACATTCTAATTAATTATATTATTTGGTCCCACCACCAATAATTCATGAAACGAGTAATATATATATTGCGCTTAAGCTAGGAGCATGTACGATCAACTGGATTCAGAAATCATTGATTCATCTATCAATTGCTCGACTGAGCAATATTCCTCATGTTGATTCAACTATCAACATTCGAGAATTCTATTGATCCATCAATCAATATTCTAATTTAATGTTTATTCATGTTTGCTCGAATGAGCAACATGGTTCGAACAGACGACCATCCAATATTCCTACGGACCATATCAGAATAAGTCCTTGATTGAGCAACCTCATCGGACGATCAAACCATGAGTCTCAGAGAATACCACATTCGTTCATTATGCGACTCATCAATGCTAAGACTCATGTCTAGTCAATTCAACAACTGACTAATTAAATACATGTCTGCCTTGCAGACTTCACGTTCGTGAGACATCAATCACATCATATGGGGGATATTCTCTAGGGTTTTGGTTTGGCTGCCTACGACACGTGTGTACACCCACGGTGATAAATGTGAGTAAGTCCCGCAAGCATCTGAGGGATCTATCAAAGTAGTGGATGGACAATCAACCAAGTCTCCTCACGACATGGAACTGGTTTTACCATGATTTCCCACTCTTTCACTTCAACAAACGTCATACTTACTGGGATCAATGTGTCTACTATTCTTGCAATATAAATAAGTCTCTGAATCCACGATTGAAGAATTAAGAATCATCTGGAAAACAACAATTTCGAATGACAAGAAATTATCTCTCATTCAACAGTTCACTTGCAGAAATCTTCAATACACATACAATCCTTGATCATCGTTGATCTCACACACTTCTTAGTTTCCCTCCTACAGATCGACCCTCATCCCTCTTTGTGACCGAATTGACTCTGGAACGACCATTGTCTTGGTTTAGGCCGGAGTCCTACAGATTGATCTCTAGAACTCAAAGCACTCTCGTGCAGTGCATCTGTTTGAAGCGGGTTTAAGCAGTTTGCTCGGTCGAGGAGTCTCCGTCTGCATGGTCGTCTCTTCACTTTCCTAAAAACCCATCAAATTATTTTCCCCCATCAACAAGCACAATCTGCAAGGAGGAGGGAAAGCTGATATAATCTTATGACATTTATGGAAGGCTACATGTAAACTAGTCTTCGAAAACGTTCAGCCTAATGCAGGAAGTATTTCTCATGTTATTAATAGTTATTATGATGACTGGAAATCTAATAGCATTTTATTCCCATATAGTAACAGTCATATTAATACCAGGCACTCTAATCATTGGAAACCACCATGTGTAAATGTCATTAAAATTAACTTTGATACCTCTTTCATAAAAGATACGGGTAATGCAGAATTGCAACTAATTATCAGAAACTCTGCAAGTGCACATCATGGAATGAGATCGTGGTCAACAACAACAGTAACTGCAGAAGGAGTTGAAGCTGAAGCAGCTCTTATGGCAGTCATACAGGCAATAGAACTGGGGATTAGAAAGCTTCACCTGGAAGGAGATTGTAGTTGTGTTATTAAAGCAATAAATGGCACGAGAACTGCAATTCGGTGGACTACAAACACTTGGATTGAAGACATTATTTCTTTATTATGCAATTTTTTCGAATTTTAGAAACATACTTTTGAACATAGAAAAGAAAACAATGCAGAGAATAAGCTTGTAAAACATGCAACTTCTACTTTTATTAGGAATAGTTGGTTTGATCCTCCTAACCGGATGAATGCCAGTTTACAGATTGATCTACAAAACATGCTTGATTAATCTTATTAATAAAATTATTTTCTTATTAAAAAAAAGGGTGTGATTTTGATAGCATTATTAGTTATGTGAAAACGATGTTAGATACCCCATAAGTCTGGACCAAGTTTGACAACAAGATCGTAAATGGGACCTTAAAATGGGAAAATCTAGTCCGAAAGAGAGTAGTCCTTGAAGGTTTTGTCTATAGTTAGGGAACATACGTACCCTTGCTAGTATGGATCCCAATTGAGGTCTCAAGCGTCTACATTTGGAAGATTCAGTGTACAACAACCAACCTCTTTTTTGGGTCAAACTCTATGACCACTTATTTCACATGCAATTGTGAGATTGTTTCTGAGGACTCATCAATTGGGTTCCTAAATCACATTATATAAATACACGACAATCTCATTGCCTATGTCATCGGTCCCACGTTACCGACAGCATGATATGTTCGGTTGGCCTACCTAACAGTTTATAGTTATTCAGTTCTAAAAGGGAAAAAAGCCGTTAACATGGAGGGATTACTTGGACTAAAGCGTCATTTCAGCTCGATCTCTTTTTTGTTTTCTCCGGACCTTTACGAGGCTTGCAAATTGCAAGCTACGAATAATAATACTTCGCCGCGAAAATTAATGATTTGAAAATGGGGCTCTTACCTGTAGCATGCACTCTTTGAATCCAGTTACGTTTTGTCCGAGGGAGAGCAAAATGTGAACTGAAAAATATCTGAACCTTTTTACTGGGTTTTTTCAGGTAGGTGTAGAAATTTTTTAGCACCAAAATATGCAAAAGAAGCCCTTTGCCAAGTGTAAAATCAGGATTATTAACTTCCGACCAACTCAAAAGTCAAAACTGTAACCAGTTTGTCGCTTCAGAATTATGGTGCCTACACCAGTCCCATTGTTTTGCTTTAGTGGTTTAAGAAATCAGTGTCTTTTACGGCTTCATCTTTGAATAGAATTTACAGGTGGTGAAATAGTATCAAAAGTACAGTGCATGCGTTTTACATTTTCAATCTCCAGAAGGTAAGGTTTGAACTTTGAAGTCCAAATCAGCTTATTTTCCTTTTTCATAATTTCATCTTTTAACACTTTAGTCCCAAATAACCAACCATTTTTAGGGGAGATCCGGGAAAAATCAGGGGCGACTTTTTTATTCTCATTTTATAGGTGTGGTTATGGGATGTCCTAATGGTTTGAAAATAGCTATATGCCTTTTAATGATCGGTAGTTTAGTATTGGTTTTTGTTTTTTCAACCGATTATGATTATGTTCTTCTCTTTTTTGCTTTGTTTCGAAAAATTAAATTTGGGGCTATTATCATGATCGGTAGATAATAAACATCACGAAACTATAGATTGTGAAAATTGAGAAATTCAAAATTCTTAATTGAAAATTTTGAATATGGAGCGACTATCATAATCGTTAGATAATGAACATCACGAAACTACCGATGGTACAATTGGTAGGTAATCAACATCAAGAAACTACCGATTGTGAAAATAGAGAAATGCGAAATTCCATTAGTTTTCGAAAATTTTGAATTTGAGGCTATTAACGCAATCGGTAGATAATGAACATCACGAGACTACCAATTGTACAATCGCTAGATAGTAAACATTACGAAACTACCAGTTGTGAAAATACAGAAATGTGAAATTCCATTAGTTTTTGAAAATTTTGAATTTGGGGCTACTACCACAATTGGTAGATAATGAACATCGCGAAATTACCGATTGTACAATCCGTAGATAATGAACATCACAAGACTACCGACTGTGCTATCTATTTGAACAGAAAGATATAATCGGTAAACAAGAGAATACTATTATCTACCGATTGTGAGACGTTAATGGGGCTGAATGCATCTCTTTAATCAGTATTAAACTTTATTGATGTTTCTCACCTTCTTCTTCGTATCCATTCATGTTTGTTGTTGATTTAAGAAAAAGTGGTATTCTCCCATTTTTTTCTTCTACTCTGAAACCTTAAAACTACCAAACCAAAACAATTTTCCTCTATAGTATAAACTAAACTTCCGATTGTTATGGATAGAATCGGCATTATGAAAAACGGGAGATAAGGGATGGTTTCATTTTAGGTTTGGATGATCCTATTTTGTTTTATGAATCGCCCCTAATTCTTTCGCTTCCGGTATTGCCCTAAAAATGCTAGGCAAAATAACTGGTTAGTTCTCATGAGCTCGCTCACACAGGATTTGTGTAGGTATTTTGACATTGTAACATGGAGTCAAATTCATGGATCAATGACTCCCAAATTTGTTGCACCATAGACTCAACAACATGGAATCATATAAATCTAGTTTCATTTTGAGAGACTTGGTCACAAAAATCCTAAAAAAAAAAATAGCTCTAAATTTTCCAAAAGAGTCACGCAACTACTATGATGCTACAATGGTCCATGGCATACTACCATTCCATACTGGTCCAGGATCTTTATTCAAAAAAAGAATGGTCCAGGATGAAATAGTCCACAGTTGGGACCGCAAATTTCCATTCCTATTTGTTCAGAATGTATATAGTCTTGGATATCCCCGCAAGTGTAACAAAATACAATAACTACACTGTACAAGCGTAGTGTTTTTTCTCCAACTAGTCAATGGTGATCAGCTTAACTGGTAGCTAGGAAGTAGCTATTGAGAGGTTTGACATTTTGAACGTTAAGAGATCAATGTCGACTTCACATAAGAAAATCTACAAAAACAAAAACACAAGCCATTTTGCAGGATTGAAGTGATAGAGTTAGGTTCATGGCTATAGCCAATATGGATATATTGGGCGACCCTTTGACCCTTAGATTGTTTTCCATTGTTTTTGTAGTGTATAATTGAATAGGGCTTGGGGTTGAATTCTCTTGCATTTAAGAAACATGCCATTATTGAGGAAGCCGTATCCATTTCGTGTTTTTATGATCATATTTTTGGCCATAATTCTAAAAAGTCAATGAGATTTTTGCTAAAAATTAAAACACCAACTGCGTATGGATGATCACATCATTGATGGTCTCAAATATTTTATTTATATTGAGCTAAGCCTATCGCACTATGTTTTATCTTTGTCACTCATTTTTCAGTTATTGTTTAAAATATTATAGCACGCTCACTTATTTTTCAGGTATATTTCAAAAGATGCATTTTAAGGAGTATTTAAATAAGTTTTCCCGCTTTTATTATTTGTGGCAACAGTCTAGCAATGAGCGATCATTATGATCGTAAAATTGCTAGATTGTGGTAACTAGCTATTCAACGGCTGATGAGCACTACACGTATATAGTGCTGCTAAACCATGGCTTAGCTCGTGGTAATTGTGTTTCCGCCTATATATGCATTTGTGTGTAGTTTCCTCCCAAAAGATATATATTTGAGTTTGAACAATAGTTTCTAATCTCTACCATCCTTCTACATCGTCATATTGAGTATAAATTCCTATGCAATTTAAAGAATGCAGTATAAGACATGATCTTAAATCGAGTATGAATTTACGTAATTTTAAAAATCAGAATAAGTTTACACATATTCTTAAATTGAGTATGAATTCCTACACGATTGGTGAAAGAGTATAAGTCGGAAATAAATGCAACACACTCGGATCATCAAAAAGGTGTCTGTTTCAAAAAAAAAAAAAATCAAAAAAGTGTCTGCAAAAACAAACAAACAAACTTGTAATCACTTAACCTCCATTACACTCTGCTCATTCTCAAAATCTTGATTTTCATTATTTTTTCATAATTGCTCGAATGTATACAGGAAAAACTGGATCAAACTAGGTTGTCGCCTGGTTAAGGTCCTTTGACTTTTGCGTCAATCTAGTTTCCACCAAGTACTATTTATGTGGAAATCGAGTTTCCACCCATGGTTAGCCAGGGGTCATATTAGTAGCCACTTTCTCTCGCCTTGGCTCCTTTGTATCTCTCAACCAAGTGACCATAATACTTGCTTCCAATATTTTAGTAGTTTTGATAACTTTTACCATTATAAAATGTTAATAATTACTAGGATATGACCCGTGCCGTAACGGCACGGGCTTTGGTTTGAAATGTTTACTTCACTTGTTCGATTAGTTATATTATTGTAAATCATACTCCTTAGGAGTTCAATTTGTAATAAAACATTTTTATTGTGACGATTTCGTAATACTATGAATTTGTATCATGTATGTTACTTTATATCATTAGTTGTTAGTCTGATGGACCTAATGGTCGATCTATCAGCAATCAGATTGGCAATGAAACCTTTTTCCACCATTTTTTTTTTGTTTCTGAAGTTGTAGAATGTGATGGTCCTATTGCTACACCGGAAAATTATCATTTACCATTTTTCTACCCATTGCAATCATTCGATGATGTCTATGAATGCAGTTGAATTATTTCCATTTACTGTAATTTTTGTAGTATTCTTACTTATTATTAAAATGAATCTTCAAAAATATTATTATTAATTCAGTTAGAGTGCCAATTCGTATACGTTAACCCAGAAAGCTCAACTATTTTCGTGTCTCCCGGTAAAGAAATCCCTTGGTTGCTCATCTTTTCCCATCATTCGATTTTAGGCTCCCTTTGACATTGCTTGAATAGTTCTATCAGATTTTCCATTTGGGTTTATCAGTGTAACCTTCGAAGAAAATTATTACAGCATGCTAGATTCTGTTGGTACTGAACAACTGTTAAACCTAAAACGTGGTCTAATTATGGTAGCCTTTTAAATTCCTATTCTGTCGGCGATCAACCTAGGAGGGAGGTAATGCATTTCCAGGATATTTTTTGGTCCTCTTTTATGTTCTTGGTGTATGGAAATTTTCAATAAACTTTCATTAATCATAAATTTTGTAAGCGATACGTGAAAATCTGATTGATACCATCAGATTTCAACCAAAAATTGTGAAGTAACACATGAAAGGGTGATCTTTGATCATTCTATTTTAAAATCCTACACGAAGGATGTGTCAATCAAATCCTCATACGGGTATCATTTAAATTTACACCAAGGATGTGCCAATCAAATAACAGTAGTGCTAGAACTTTCCTTTTTGTCGTAATAGGAGGAGATTTAAAAAGTATTGGTAAAATGAAAATATGCAATCTCGTACTAATTTCAAAAGCAATAGTATGTGTATTTACATGATATGTAAATTGGACGGAAAACAATGGATTTAGTAACGTACCGTAGTAGCCGTGGAAACTCACAATGAGAGACAAAACAGATACCTGACATGAAGGTGGACACTATCTCGAGTCTTCAAGCATCAATTCGACTAAAATATGTAAAAGTTAAATCTACTTTAAATTGAATTGAAAAGAAGTATTAGAAAGATCGTTGATTATGTATAAAGAAATAGTATCTTCTATGAGAATAACCATTTTGTTTTATGTCAACTGCGTGTATATAACCATTTTTGTTATCTCAAATTTAAAATAAGCAAATACTCTTTTTGTAAGCCATCCAAACATTCTAAATATGAAGAGATGTAATTTCAAGGTTCATATAATATAAATAAAAAAATAAATAATCAGGAATCCCCAGTCCATAGATACCAACATGTACATGACTTAGTCCAAATAAGAGGCTGAAACTCTCCGACAGAAGTAGCAATACAGTTAAAAAGATATTTAAAAATTCAAAGGGCAATAACGGTGGAACCGACGTTTTCTTCGTTAATTATTTTCCATGAAAATCTCTTGATTTTGGCCGAAGAAGTCAAAGTTAATTTCGGAAATATAAAAAAAAAGATTCAATGATATGGATGGAAAACAATGGGATTTAGTAACGTACCGTAGTAGCCGTGGAAACTCACAATGAGAGACAAAACAGATACCTGACATGAAGGTGGACACTATCTCGATTCTTCAAGCATCAATTCGAGTAAAAGATGTAAAAGTTCAATCTACTTTAAATTGAATTGAAAAGAAATATTAGGAAGATGGTTGATTACGTATAAAGAAATTAAGAGTATCTGCTAAAGAGAATAACCATTTTGTTTTATGTCAATTGCATGTATATAACCATTTTTGTTATCTCAAATTTAAGATACGCAAATACTCTTTTTGTAAACCATCAAACATTATAAATATGAAAAGATATAATTTCAAGGTTCATATAATATAAAGAAAAAGAATATATAATCAGGAATCCCCAATCCATATATACCAACATGTACATGACTTGTCCAAATAAGAGGCTGAAACTCTCCGGCAGAAGTAGCAATACAGTTAAAAAAATGTTTAAAAAATCCAAGGGCAATAACGATGGAACCGACGTTTTCTTCGTTAATTATTTTCCACGAAAATCTTGTTGATTTTGGCCGAAGAAGTCAAAGTTAATTTGGACAACATAAAAAAATAAAAGATTCAATGATATGGGTATTAGGAAACCTAATATAAGAGTAAAAATGAATAGAGAACAATCATTTTTGAATATCTTTTAACTGCAAACGAAGAAACAAAATCCATATTTTTACTATGAAAGGGATTAAGTTAAAAGAGAATTAATTTAGAATAAGGGAAACGGTTTCACATTAAATGAGAAAAGTAACTCCCAAATAAATGACACTGGGAGGGTGGAGAGGAAATTAAAAAACTTATTAAATATGTGGCACGCTCTAGGTCACTCTTTGTATGCTAAAAATATAGATTAAAAATATTAAATTTGTGGTTCAATCTCAACCCTTCTTTATATGCTAAAAATGTAGATTGAAAAACTTAAATCTAGACCGTTTTTCATGTGTCCCAAATGTAGATAACCGTCCATATGGAAAAACACCATTGTACCTTATAATATAGATTGATTTTGGCCGAAGAAGTCAAAGTTAAATTGGACAACATAAAAAAATAAAAGATTAAATGATATGGGTATTAGAAAACCTAATATAAGAGTAAAAATGAATAGAGAACAATCATATTTGAATATCTTTTAACTTCAAATGAAGAAACAAAATCCTTATCACAAAATACGACATTAAGGAAGGTATGAAGCACCACCATTCTTTTATATGCTAAAAATGTAGATTTTGATTATGAAAGGGATTAAGTTAAAAGAGAATTTAATTTTGAATAAAAGAAATGGTTTCACATTAAATGGGAAAAGTAACTCCCAAATAAATTACATTAAGAGGGTGGAGAGGAAATTCAAAAACTTATTAAATATGTGGCACAATCTAGATCACTATTTGGATGCTAAAAATGTAAATTGAAAATATTAAATATGGGGCTCAATCTCAACCCTTCTTTATATGATAAAAATGTAGATTGAAAAACTTAAATCTAAACCGTCCTTTATGCGTCCCAATTGTAGATAACCGTCCATATGAAAAAACACCATTGTCCCTTATAATATAAATTGTTAGATGATATTAAATATGTGGAATCAGAGGTAAAATTTCTAAGAGTTTATATCGAATCACTGATTCCAGAAATTCAATCGAAAAACTAAACTGTAATCCGAAACACGATATTATCTATCCTTATTGCCGATTTATCGATTATAAATAAAAACAAAAAAAAATCTAATAGTTTCTCTGAAGTCTATAAGTATTTATATTTTAGCACAGTCTAATCATTCTAATACTACAGTTATAGAAAAAAATATCCGAAAAGAATTATTATACAAACAAATTCCTAAATTATTTTATCTTAATTTATGAGAATCAACTATTCTTAAATATATACATGATCCAATTATCTTTTTCAATAGATAATATATTAATCATTTTCTTTTTCGATTTTTTTTTATGTTTTTTTAATTTTTATTATTTGTGAATTTAAAAACTTGCATGATTAAGACTCCATATACCAATAATAGTGATATTTTATTTCTAAGATTCTATGTTATAATCTCCAATAAACAATGGATAATTATCATTTTATTTTATTTTTGTGATATAGTTGACTTACATTGAATCATTTTCTATAAAATATATTGTTATTTATACAAATATTAGTAGGTAATGTTATTAATTTATTTTCCCATCACCGTACAGTTTCATCACCAACACTTAATTAGCGTGCTCTGCAGAGAAAATTCTCAAAATTTAATCCAAGTGAAGAGTGTGATATTCAATTATTAGTGTAAGAATTGTGATAGAAATTTAAATATCACCTTATAATATGCTTACAATATCTGTAATTTCAAAATCCAGACTAAGACGTTATATTCTCCGTATTAATGAGAAAAATGAACATTCTTCATTAGCTTAAATAGTGATACCTGGGGCTTATCAATCATTTTCCTTGAAGAAAATTGCAAGAATACGATGGTTTTTCATCGACTAAATACGTGCATGCACCATATTGGGTTTGCCAAAATCTGCCAAACATTAGGCCGAAAGTGTTGTAGCTTGGAGCGCAGTCACCAAAGTTAGAAAGTTGATAATCTAAGTGATCAACTGTTCCACACTTGCACGGTGTAAATATCCAAACATGAGTAACACATAATAATAACGGGGAATTGGGGATATAGAAATTAATTGGGGGATATGAATTACTTCCTCCAACCAAAAGTGTCTGCTAAGGGGTGATTTTGGGACGAAAATACTAAAACACCTTTAGATTAATTAAAAAATATTATGAAAAGACTGTTATACCCTCCCCACTAAATTAAAAACTTAAAATCAAAACCAAAAAAAGAAATCAGTTATCCCCATTTGATTTGTGCCGGCATACTCGATACTTAGGGTTAGGTTTTGAAAATTTTTTTTTCCATCTTCCTCTCCTTTTCTTCATCGTTCTTCATATACTCTACGATTAATCGTTGAACCAAAAATTTCTTCGTCGATTAAAACCAACCCATAAGAATGCCTCCACGAAACAAATCAGATGCCCAATCGAAATCAAAATCGATTGCTCAACATAAATTTAAGAAAAGGCTTGCTTTGATTGCTCAAGAGCAAGAAAACGAAGAACAAGAGTTATCGGACGATCAACTACTCAGCAATATGGCTTCTTTGAGAAGGTAAGTCATTTATAACTGTTTAATTAGTGTTTCAATCGATTTGTAGCAATGGGTTTAAGTCGAAATAGCGAAACCCCAAGTGAAACAGTTGAGTTTCAGAAATTCCGGCACTCATTTTAGTATGAAGACCGCACCGGAAACTAGTACCGGCAGCCAATCTAGGATGCAGACCACACCGGTATCCCGTTCCGGCGTTCAATTTAGGTTGAAGACTGCACCGGAACTTAGTTTCAGCATTGAATTTAGGATGAACACCATTTCTGAACCTAGTACCTGCATTTACTTGAACTTTTACGAGTACGCCGGTAGCAAGCTTCTAATCAATAGAAAACCCTATGATTTTGTTAGTTGTTCCGGCATACATTGTATGTTAGATTACATGCCAGTACTAGAGTTTTTGTATCCAGAAACTTTAGAACTACTACCGGCATCCTGGACAATTTTATTTCAATTCCGGTACTCCGTTCCGGCATTTATTTTTATTTTAGTAGCTGCCAGTACTTGAGTTTTCTTATCCATAAATTTCCTATAATAAACCGGCATCTTAGAAACTTATTTATCAATGTCGTCAGCCGCTCCGGCATGTAATCGTTTTGATATACTATGCCGGTATTGTATCCCGGCATGTTCGATACTTTTTTTCAGTATGCCGGTATTTATGATTCTATGCCGTAATGTGGTTTATCTATGCCGGTATTAGAAATTAAAGTTAGTTGTCTTATATTTATTTCGTGCTTCTTTTGAAATAGATCTAAAGCAAAAGAATCTAAAGCAAAGGAGGCTAACAAAGGAAAATCTAAAGATGCTGTCACTAAGAAAAGAAGGAAGGATGGTCTTGATACTCCTCAATCTCTGCCTCCTCGAGGGAAAAAGAAAAAGTGTTTGGGTGCTAATACAAGAGAGGAAATTTGGGAGAGTGGTCGTGATCGTAGTAAAACCGGAGCTGTTGAGGAGGAAGATGAGAAAGATGATCAAGATGAGCAAGAGGAAAGTGAGGAGGAAGATAATGAGATTGAACCAACTCAATTAGCAATCCAAAGCCAAGGATTAGTGGAACAAGGTGGTCCAAGTCAAAAACTCACACAAGGCAAAGGGAAAGACAAAGGCAAAGGAAAAGTAAAAGTTAAAGGTTCGCACCTTCCTCATGTTGATGACATGATGCCCGACCTTGATCGTGGTAGAATTTGGGGCACAGCTTCTTATGATCCTGGGTATCTATTTGGCTACAAGCACTCGTGGGCTCGTACTATATATCAAACCTATGTAAGAATTTTTATCTCGTGCATATGTATTGTTTTTTATTTATGCATAATCTCTTAATCATATTATCTCTTAATTGTAGGATCATACGAAGGCTGTGCGTGTTTGCCGAAATCAAGACGCGGCTCATTGGGATTTGTCTAAGGAGCATGAAGATGTTCAAGCAATAGTTAAGGATTCTGGTCTATATCCTTTGGTTGAAAATTATGTGAAACCAGATATTGTGACAGTCAATTGCTTCTTCGAAAAGTATCATGGTGAATCAGATACCATGCACTTCCCGTTTGGCGAGATAGCCTTGATCCCTGATGATGTTCAGAACATCCTAGGCTTGGGTGTTACCGGAAAATCAATTGCAAAAGGAGATAATCATTCTTTTGAGCTAGAATGGACGAAGTTTCACGAGCTTACTAAAAAGTTGCTTGGTTGGGACTACAAAACTTCTGTGGAAAGCTTCTATGTATCTAAGCTTAGTAGGACAAAGACCATCAAGATGACCCTGCTTAAGGAGAAGTTTCAAAACTCAAAGGAAAGAAGTTTGAAGGATGGATGGGATCCCGCACAGATTCGTTATACAGCTGCTGCGTACCTGTTATTCATCTTGGGCACTAGGGTATTCCCTGACACTAGTGGCAACATGGTTAGTGCAAACTACTTTCAATACTTGGATCCGTTGGAAGATGCCTTTATCTATTCTTGGGGCACCGTGGTAATGGAATATTTGATGACGGAGATGAGAAGGGACTCTTTGGCGGTTACAAACCAATTTGTCGGAAATTTCACTCTACTCCAGGTAATTTTGTTTTTAAACTTAGGTTCTTATTTATATTGTTCACATGTACCCTTTTCACAAAATTTACTGATTTTTATATGTATCATTTCACATTGGTATAGGTGTGGGCTTATGAACATTTCCCAACATTGTTCAAGGACAACCCCTTCTTGAAGATTATTCCCGTTGATGACCCCGAGGATCCTAGAACCAAGAGATACCAGTTCAACAGCCATCCGAAGCCCGGTAACGACCATCGAATGACAGATATGAGATTGTCTCTGGAAGCGATGACTACCAAAGATGTTGTGTTCGACCCTTACAAGGAGGCTAGAGAAAACCGCCAATATTTGAGGTCTCATAACGTTGCATTTTACAACGGGCCTTTGTTCCACCCAAAGGGATACGTTATGGCTGATCCTCGACGTGTGATGCGGCAACTTGGATACAAGCAATTACCCTGCTACATGACATCCTCTACTGAAAGGTATCATCTTTACCTTTCTGTGTCCATGGCAAGTTCCACAAGGTTGAGGGTAGAGTATGATCCAACTCCAGAACCAACACATTGAAGGGATAGGGAACCACGTCGTTTGGTAGATGCTACTAATTGGGAGCTTGTGAACAACGATGATGAAGCCGACCCAACCTACATTGCTAACTACTTGGAATGGTCACATCCTTTTGGCGTGCGCCCGGAAGACATCGAAGTTCCACCCCAGAAAAACCCTCCCGTTCCAACTCCTATAGAGGAACCACCTACGATGACCCAACTTAATAAGACCGTCGGATTGCTAATAAGTATTGTTAATTGCTTACTCGTTTAATGTACACATAATTTTATATTAGCATATATATACTAATTATGTGTTGTATGTATGAAACTAGCGGCGTCGGCTTGGCAAGTTGAAGAAGATGTTAGGTTGCAAGTACGAGGAAGGAGAGGTGCTATCCCTTAAAGAAATGAAGGAAGTCGTGGAAAATCTTGATAAAATTGAAGACCCAAGTGAAAGAACTTTGTTTGGGGAAACAAGGAAGGTGCCCGTTTCTAAGAAGAAAAAGACCAAGTGATGACTCTATAGTTGTGTTTCGTTATATGGATGGTGGTTGTTATGTTTTGAACAATTTCTAACTTTGTTGAACTCTATAGTTGAACTCTTTTATGTGTTTGGTACCGTACTTCCTTGGCCTACCCTTTCGATTTTTAAAAGAGACTACTTCACCATCGTGTTGTTGATGACTAGGCATTGGTCGCTTACCTTTGCTATCACCTATCTTTGGCGTGACTTCGGAATTTTCACCTTGATGTACTTGACTTGATATAGGTTCCTTATTCGTCCTTTCATTTTTGATATGCAAATCCGCCCCTTCAACTATGGGTGTGACTTCGGAATACTCTCCTTGTTCAATCATTGTTGGTACCTTTCTAGGCCTACCCCTTTTCTTTGTAACCTCCGTTACATCGACTCTAGGCGTGGCATCTGCTTCCTCGGCTTGTTGTTCTTGTTCCATCGATTCGGGTACCTTCGTCGGCCTACCCTTTTTCTTTGGAACTGGCACTTCATCGGCTTGTGGTGTTTATACGGAATCCGTCATTTGTTCTTGACTTGATAGTGGTAACTTCTTCGGCCTACCCCTTTTCTTTGGAACCGGCACTTCATCGACTTGTGGTGTGGATACAGAATTTCCCGTTTGTTGTTGACTTGATGACGGTTCCTTCCTCGGCCTACCCCTTTACTTTGAAACCGGCACTTCCTCGAGCCTTGCTTCCGAAAGCTCACATCCGGTTGGGTCTCGTTTCTTACTCGCCTCGTCTTCACATTCGCGTTGACTCATTGATTTTCATTCTCTCATTTGTTTTCTCCTTGTAATTTTAGTTTGTGGTCTACCGGGCGGATATCCCTTTGTTGGATCTTCACTTTGTGTTATCCATGGACGTGTGATTATCCTTAGTTGGCTCAACAATACTTGTCGGCTAGTCGAGTTTCCACGTGAGTAAGCTTCATAGAATTCCCTTACTTCATTTGTATCCCATGGTGATTGTCCCGGAGCTTCCGTAGGGGAAGGGTCGAAAGATAGTTGCTTCCAAAACGGATCTATAACCTCAATAGGTATCACTTCTTCATACTTCACAAGCATATGACGACACGGAATCCCCAACGAATACATGTCGTGACAAATACACACATCACCCGGTTTGCCGTAGTTTATCTCTTTTTCCATTTGTTTAATCATATGTTTTATTACCCATTGCGAGACGTTGAATTCTATTCCTTGGAGCAATTTACCATATCGAAAATGTGATGTCATCCTTTCCATTGAGTTTTTCTCAAAAGCCTTCTTGATCCAATCGATATCATCCTTAAAGTATTGTTCAAATGCCTCGGTAACCATAACCACGTTTCCTTGTCCGGACTGGATGAGATCTTTAAATCTCCCATGAGATGACTCCGCTATACTAGTTTCTTCATTCCCGTGGTGTCTATACCGATTTGTCCATTCACACACAAATTTTTCCTTGAACTTATCCAACAATTTATCCCGACAATATGAGACGGCACTTGGATACACTTCGTTATATTTTGCAATAAACATGTTCAATCTATTATCATATATATCCTCGGTAAGAGACCAATAAACTTTCTCCCAATCCTTTAGAAATTCCAACCACTTTTTTATGATTTTCATCGTATTCTTTGTCCACTCGCCTTTTAATCTTTCCTCTTTCATCATCTTCTTCTTCGGGTGATAGTTTCTTCTTGCGAACATCTTCCTCTAGTTGAGCAACCATTCTCTTCTTAATATACTCCTTAGAGGGTTCAAACAAAGCATGACAATGTTTTGTCACATTTTGACGTATATGGTACATAGAAAATTTTGTGCATCCGGAAATACATCGGATATAGCACTCATTAGTGCGTCATCTTGATCGGTTATGATGACCCTCAGAAATTGATTTTCCGGGAACAATAATTTCAATTTTCGTAATGCCCAATGATAATTATAATCCCTCTCGTTTTCCATTAAACACCAAGCTAATGTAAATGACACCTTGTCCGATGTTTGCCCACGATGTTGAACAAAGGCATGTTGTATTTGTTTTTCTTGTAGGTGCAATCCATCATAAGAATACCACCATATGTATGAGCCAATTATGAAAGCAAAGGATGCGCAATGAATATTTGAAGGGGTTTGTTGTCCGGTCCTCTTTTAATGATACGCGTGTAGTTGTGATCCCAAACTAGCTTCTCAAATTCTTGCATAACGGTCCTCCCTTCCCATTCCACCTTTCTAATGGTTGCTTGTGCGTTATAGATTGTACTTAGAGAAGAAACGTTCTGATCATCCTTTTCCTTGAAGCCTCTGAGAATCACTCTTGGTTTGATACATGCTTTGGTCATTATCTTTACATCCTCGAATTCATGAGGTTTTAGCTTCGCAACTAGGGAGTGACCAACAAAATATTTCGGATCCCGGTGGTTATGAAGGACAAACCACACCGCACAATCTCATTCCTTTTCTTTGTCTCTTAAATAGAATACAAGCTTGAAGGGGCAATTATCCTTCCTCGTATGAGTCTTGTATACCCTATTGGTCTTCTTTGGATATGCATAACCTTTTCTCTTATGGCTATTCTTCTCCTTGTATTGCCCACTTCTCTCGCAAACCATCTCAAAACGATTATCTGAATGTTGGGTATTCCTCACCAACACACACATGTTCTTAAAAGCCGTCTCTTTTGCCCAAGCAATCGATTCCTGTGGAGATTTTATTCCCTACATAAGGACAACAATGGAATATTATAAGGTTCATTACAAGCAATCCCCACATAAATTTCTAAAAACTAGGTGAAAAGTATTGTTTGGTAACATACCGGAGGCATTTTATAGTATTCGGATGAAAAGAAAATTGAATTAGTTCAAAAAAAAATTAAAGTACTATGCCGGGTACTATTTCCGGCATGCTCGACGGCAGTTCGGCAAAAACTACCTAAGCCGGAAATTAGTGCCGGCAATCTCGAAAAATGTTCCGGCTTTCCGGAAATGCACTTGAAAAAGAGCACCTAATTTTAAACAGTACCGGAATTGTATTTTCTTGAACATCGATGCCGGAATTTGTAATACCGGCATTCTCTTTACACAAGGTCTAACGCCTGAAACCGGAGACGGCATTCCAGATACTTCTAAAACAACGTCGATACCAAAGTGACTAACTTTTGGATGTTGTTCTAGTGGTACCGGCATTCTAGATATGAAAGATTCCAAGCCGGTATCTCGTGCCGGCTTGGTCCGTAATTTTATTACCACGCCGGTAATAGGTTCCGGCGTGCTCGATAATTTGTATAAGACGCCGGTATTTAAGTTCAAAACTCTCTAACTCATGGATTTTTTATTGGTGGTACCGCCATGGAAAGTTAGGAGGGAACCATGCCGGTTTGGACATTCCATGGAATATTCGGTGGTAGGTAAAAAGTTAACTTCGTGCCGGCATGGTTTTTTTGGTTGATGACCACGCCGGAAATTGTTTCAGAATTGGGGAAATCTATTGCCGGCATGGAAATAATATGAATACTGTGCCGGTTCTGGTGGTGCCGGCGTGGTATTCATACTACGGGTATGCCGACACCAAGCTTCTTCAGAGAAAAATGGCGGTTTCAAAAAAAAAAAAAACAAATTTTCGACCCTTAGGAACATTACATGTGTGTTGGGGTTGCTTGTATGTTTTGTATGTTGAACATGTTTACTTTCTTAGGTTGGTTCTTCAAAAAACACTTGATGCTCACGAAAATCATGATCCAAGGGTGTTGGTTCATCATATAATTCCAATTGTGAGTTGTTATCATTAACCGAAGATTGAATATATGATTGTTGCTGCAGTTGAGCTAAAGATTCAGCAGTTGCAATTCTCTCCTCACAATCATCTTCCATTTTCACAAAAAAAATTTCCACCCAAAAATATTTTTCCCTCCTTCTACTCTCACCTCCCTCACACAAATTCAAATAAAAATACACACTAATCTATCCACCAAATACTTAAGATTTTACTAATTATTATTAACCACTAAACCTGATTACTGAGGACTAGATTAGGAATTAAAAAAAAATTACATAAGGGGTTCCCAGATTTGATGTTTGGATCCCTATTTTGTCATGTATCTATATCCCCAATTAGTTTTGATATCCCGAATCACGCGTTCCATAACAACTCAAATTTGAAACCTTATTAGGCCTAGTGATTTTGTGAGTCCACACTATGCTTAGTGGATGATTGGGCGAGTCAATATGGAGCCCGTTTTCATACCTTGGGTATAAACCCCTCCCATATGTTGATACATCATCACCTAAATTGTATATATAATTTGGGTAGAAATTGCTGGCCTTATATTGAAAATTAGCCAAAAACTTGAATTCTAGAGTTCTTGGACCCCGGTCAATAGAAATTAAGAGTTTTGCATTTTATTCGGCATTCACAAGCCAAGGTCTCTACTTCTCTGTAACTATCTTCATCTAAAATATCCTCTCTTCTTTTTGGTTTTTTCTATTTCCCACACCCACTTTTCCTATTTCCCATCCTTCTCACAATTTCTAAGATTGATTCATTTTTCAATTTTATTTTTTCTATTTACCACCTAAAAAAGTCTATTAATTATGACCTTGACTAGTATAAGTTAATTCAACAGTTTTAAATAGACCACCATTTTAAACTATATAAACAAAAATAGGAGGTCCCATTTTTTTGATTTGGGTGTGAGTGCATGTGGTTTAAATTCACTGTTTAAAAAGAACTTTTGAAATTAATTATTGAAAAACAGTCGTGGATAATTTATTTCTCGTAATGGGTTATATGTTCACTTTAAAAAGATCTACCATGGTGATGACGTGTCAACATATAGAAGGGGATTCATAATCAAAGTATGAAATGGGTTTCATATTAACAGAAAGATTTGTAAAATCTAAATGAGTTGAGTTGTAAGAAAAAATATAAGTTGTAATAAAAGTAAAATGATCTTCTATCAGTTGTATTGAAGACAAATAAAAGATAAAAGATTACAGGACTCGACTATATGTAGAAAGAATACAAAAGACCAGCTCCAACTAAGAGCTTCTCCAATGGTCAAGACATCCTTTTTCTATTTTTCTTTAAAATTAATAAGGGAAAAAAAAATCATCTCCAACGGTATTGTCTTTAAGCTGTTCTTTTGATTAGTATATATTTTATTTTCAATCTTGTTTGGTATGAAGTCTTTGTGAGCATCCACCAAGATAGACCATCGTTTCCTTTTATTTTCACCCAGGAAGCAGATATTGAACCTCCTGCTGATCTCATCTCGTCTGAATCTAGAGAATCTCATATAGTTACTGAAAAAGCGGGGGTCTAACAACCACACCCAATATTTCGCTTAGCAATCTGATTGGACAAACTCCAATATACTTTTAAGAGAATCAACTAGACAGTCAGACTCAATCTTATAAAAAGTATATCAAGTAGTTATATCTCAATTTCCCTGTTCAATACTTATTCAAGCAAATAGAAATATGCGAGTCTAATTGAACACAAGATAAATTAACTTGAACGGTACGAAAGACCAATGTTCAAGTATCAATCAACAACCAAAGGTTGGATTTAACAATTGATCGATTCAACGCACAACCTGTGCATTTCAATTATATAAAAAAATATAATGCGGAAAAGAAATAACACTGACACCAGAAGTTTTGTTAATGAGGAAACCACAAATGCAGAAAAACCCCGGGACTTAGTCCAGATTGAACACACACTGTATTAAGACGCTACAGACACTAGCCTACTACAAACGAACTTCGGTCTAGACTATAGTTGAACCCCAATCAATCTCACACTGATCCAAGGTACAGTTGCGCTCCTTACGTCTCTGATCCCAGCAGGATACTACGCACTTGATTCCCTTAGATTATCTCACCCACAACTAAGAGTTGCTACGATCCAAAGTCGAAGGCTTTAATAAACAAATATGTATCACACTAAAAAATCTACAGGAATAGATAAATTTGTCTCCCACAGAAATACCTACCAGTTTTGTTCCGTCTTTTGATAAATCAAGGTGAACATGAACCAATCGATAACCCGAACTTATATTCCCGAAGAACAGCCTAGAATTATCAATCACCTCACAATAATATTGATCTACTAGAGAAACAAGATATTGCGGAATCACAAACGATGAGACGAAGATGTTTGTGACTACTTTTCTATCTTGCCTATTAGGGAAATTAATCTCAAGTCAATCTTACGATTGTACTCAAATACGATAGAAACAACAATATCAGATCATGCAACTAAAGAGAAAAGAGTTGGGTCTGGCTTCACAATCCCAATGCATTCTTCAAGTCGTTAACCTATAGGGTATCGATAGGAACCTAAGGTTAGAGGAGAATCGATTCTAGCTTATACAACTAGTATCACACAGGAGGTGTGGGGATTAGGTTTCCCAGTTGCTAGAGTTCTTATTTATATAGTCTTCAAATCAGGGTTTGAAATCAATGTTACCTTGGTAACAAAGCATTCAATATTCACCGTTAGATGAAAACCTAAGTAGATTCAAGCTAATATCTTTCAACCGTTAGATAGAATCGTAGATTGTTATACACGCATGAAATGTAACTTCATTTAGCTTTGAGTAACTGTACCAAAACGTGTATAAGTCATTGGTTCAACAGTAGTTAACCATAAGTTAGCCATATGAGCACTTCCATATCAACCTTATTCTTCTTTACCACAACTAGTTCAAATGACTCAAATGTACTAGTTAGAGAGTTGTTCAATTGCTTAGATCTCATAGAAGTATACAAGACACGGTCAAAACAAAAACAGTTTTGATTCACTCGAATCGATTCATGAACATTATAGCCACGGTTTGCAAATATTGCATTCCTTAAAATATAAATATCTTAGTTCATGAATTAAACTGTTTTTAGAAAATAACCTACTTAAGTGCGCATACGGGTACACGAAACTTAAGTACCCGAATTAAGTTTGTTTTCAGTTCACAAACTCCAGCAGAAATTCACGGGATGTGAACTTCCGGCAGTATGCGGACTTCAGTTTCGGTTATCCTGAGCAGTAAAGTACGCATATTTTGGTTCAAGGATATTGGACTTACACACATATGAGTTGTCTCACAATGTTTATATCCAACCATGGCTATGTATTTTAAACTCTCATTTCAATCATCGAAACATTCTTAGAGGACGTTATATATTTGTTATTCACAAACTATTTTTCGTCAAAGAGATTTTCAAGTAATTGAAACTAATATGAATTTTGTCACTAGTAAATATGAATTTGGACAAAGAGAAAGCTTACCAACACATATTTCGAGAAATAGATAAGCGAGATAAACTCAGCTCGAAATAGTACGTGTGCATAATCATAGTCTATATAGCAATACGACTTTTGTCTCAAGATAGGAGATAAAGTAGACTTTTGAGTGATATATAATTTCAAGTCTTCACATACCTTTTTGTCGATGAAGTTCCACCAGTTCCTTGAGTAGTTTTTCGTCTTTGCATGATGAACACCGTGGAGTCTAGAGCTCAACTACACTTTCTACCTAGTCCGAGACTTAGCTATTAGTATACTAGAAATCAAGACTTATAGTTTTGGAAACTAAACTTGACAAACAAGCTTGAGATAACAATGCTTGCGAGTTCGACCGAGCATTTCTCTAACAATCTCCCCCTTTGTCAATTTTAGTGAGAAAACTATCAATACATATGGAATACAAAATAAATAAACTTTGCATCTTCTCTTCCACATGCATGATCTCTTTGGTTCTTCAACATTGCTCGAAATCTTCGTCACTTCCAAGTACTCCAATGATTTCAAAGGTTGTAAGTTCAGCATCATCATTGTTGAAAATTCGTATCCATAACAATGAGAAAAAAAAAGCTCTCAATCATTGTTATGCAATGTCATAGTATCATTACACAACATCAAAGTTCAATTCTATCACAACTTCGACAACAATACTATGGTGATATGTATCATTCACCCTTACCCAATACTCCATCTCACATGGAAACCACTCCCCTTACATAATGATCCGAAAACCATATGTATTTGTAGTTTGAACTACACATTAGTTCTCCCCCCTTTTGCCAATAAAATTGGCAAAGGTACGAAAACTAGTGGGATCCTCATGAAATTTCCATAGAGACACTTCACGACCAAAAGAAAGTACATATCAACTTTTTATATGCAATCAGATAGCCGAAGCTAAATGCATTCATCAAGGATTTTATAAAAATAAAATATAACCCATAAAATATTCCACATCCGCACTCCCCACAAAGATTTGGCAATTAAACACAAGTTAAATTAAGAACTCTCCCCCATTAAATGTCATTCCCGAAAGAACAACAAGAGCGACCTTACTTTCACAAGAAAAGAAGGATTTATTTGGACAACACAAATCACATAAGAATATTAATTTTTATCCAAAATACTCAATTAAATTAACCACAAGAGAACCCATGATTAATTTAATCGGAAATGCTCAACATAAGAGAACTTACGGAGCCGCACAGTACATACATAAGAAATATGGATCCGGGAAGATCAATATTGTGGAATAGTCAAGGATTCATTCTATTTTCCATCACTATTTGCACAATGACATATAATAGACATAATCCTTGTAAACAAAAGCTCATCCTTTATTCCATCAATATTTGCATAATGATATTAAAGGTTTAACTTTTGTAAGTCAAAAGTTCATTCAATCTTTATCAATACTTGCATATCGACATATGAAGGACTTAACTTTTGACCACGTATGGGACATACACCGTTCACGGACGCAAACACACATATCCCGTAACAAATTGCAATATATAAAACCATAAAGATTGATACTGCAAAAATCATCTTCCAAACACACTTTAGAATTTAATCAAATAAATCTAAAAACATTGAAGATGAAAAACGTTGGACATAGCTATGTGTAATCACAATAATGGCTATTCCAAACTCTAGTTATTCTTCCTAAAAACACAAGAATAAAATTCTCATAAGAATATTTCCTAGACAAAATAAAATAAACAATCTAAAGGACAAGGACAGACTCTTAAACCATCAAAACTGAACACGAACTGAAATCAAATAGACGTTTTGGAATCCTCACGAGCCTTGAGGTCTTTGATCTTGTGATTGACATCATCTACTTCTTCTTCAGAGAAGATATCCTCATTGGGAAGATCTTTAACATGTGTCTTTATGAGACCAAGGTCAGAAGTAACATTCTTCAACTCAGTTTTTAACACATGAAGACTCTTCAAAGTATCAACGAGCTGCAGTTTTGCTTCCTCAAAATATTTAAGAAAATCATGAACTACTTCAGCAGAAACCATATCCTCATTCTCAACATCCTGATGTGTATAGGTATAGTAGCATGAGGCATTAGGATGATCATCTTCTACTAGGGTTATTTTTTTCCTTCCCTTGGACTCGAAACCAATACCTTTGTCAAGAAAACCTTTTGCAAAACTGCTAGAGTTAAAAGAAGACATTCTTGACAAACCACAAAATATCCCAGAGTATACGTACGAGACTCAATGGTTTTGGCATTTAAATGGTTTCTTAGGGAAGGTAACTTTTAGGGTTTCTAAATATTGATTCGTGACAGTAACATGGGTACTCATACGAACACAATATTGACCCAACAACAAAGATACGCAACCGGTCGTATTTTTTACGACAAGACAGAATTTCTGCTATGTGAAAAATATCACAAGATTTTTTGGCTCGATAAATTTTATATCTCCATAGAGAAATAATTTAGAGCAAACAACACAGTTACAACAAAAACAAAAGAAGAACAACAACATACACAACCAAAACTTTAAGCAAAGTTGTCTGCAGACAATAGTTCAGCTATGGACAATAAGAAAATAGCTCAACTAAACAGAAAGCAATTTTTCCAACAGTATACCTGATTATTAACACATCTTACTCAACATGATTTTTATGAGTAAGTTTTCAATCCTTGTGATTAATTGACACAAGTATGAGCTCTAAGATCATTAAATGAACTGTGTTTACAGTTGGGTCTCTTTTTCCTTTCGAATCTAGGAAATAATTCTTTTTGATGTGAGAAATATCATAGAACTTACTGTCATCATAATATGGGACAAGGTTTGAGTTCTTACCAGAAGAATTTTTACTGGAGGAAGTTGACAGTCTGTTAATGATTTCCTTATAACCTTCAATTATTACCTTTAGGTTATTTCTCATATCATCATTTTTTCTCCCTTCTTTTGAAATCTTGTCCACATCAGAAGTAGCTATATCTCCATTCATGACAAAAGTGAATTTCGAATCTCTTCTTAGACGATTTTTGTTGAGTCATCTGTTATGCTTCTGAGCATTTGAGGAACTCATTGAACGAGTCTAATTGAACACAAGAGAAATTAACTTGAAAGGTACCAAATACCAATGTTCAAGTATCAATCAATTTCAATCAACAACCAAAGGTTGGATCTACCAATTGATTGATTCGACGCACAACCTGTGATATTTAAATTATATTAAAAAATATAATGCGGAAAACAAATAACAAAGATACCAGAAGTTTTGTTAACCAGGAAACCGCAAATTCAGAAAAACCCAGGGACCTAGTCCAGGTTGAAAACCCACTGTATTAAGCCGCTACAGACACTATCCTACTACAAACTAACTTCGGTTTGGATTATAGTTGAATCCCAATCAATCTCACACTGAACCAAGATATAGTTGCGCTCCTTACGTCTCTGCTCCCAGCAGGATACTACGCACTTGATTCTCTTAGCTGATCTCACCCACAACTAAGAGTTGCTACGACCCAAAGTCGAAGACTTTAATAAACAAATTTGTATCACACAGAAAAGTCTACATGAATAGATGAATCTGTCTCCCACAGAAATACCTACGAGTTTTGTTCCGTCTTTTGATAAATCAAAGTGAACAAGAACCAATCGATAACCCAAACTTATATTCCCGAAGAACAACCTAGAATTATCAATCACCTCACAATAATATTAATCGACTAGCGAAACAAGATATTGTGGAATAACAAACAATGAGACGAAGATGTTTGTGACTACTTTTCTATCTTACCTATCGGAGAAATTAATCTCAAGCCAATCTTACGATTTTACTCAAATACGATAGAAACACCAATATCAGATCACGCAACTACAAAGAAAATAGTTGGGTCTGGCTTCACAATCCCGATGAAGTCTTCAAGTAGTTAACCCACAGGGTCTCGATAAAAACCTAATGTTAAAGGATAATCAACTCTATCCTATACAACTAGTATCACACAGGAGGTGTGGGGATTAGGTTTCCCAGTTGCTAGAGTTCTCCTTTATATAGTCTTCAAATCATGGTTTACAATCAATGCTACCTTGGTAACAAAGCATTCAATATTTACCGTTAGATGAAAACCTAAGTAGATTCAAGCTAATATCTTTTAACCGTTAGGTCGAATCTTAGCTTGTTATACACACATGAAATGTAACTTCATTTAGGTTTGAGTAATCGTACCTAAACGTGTACAAGTCGATGGTTCAACAGTAGTTAACCATAGGTTATCCATATGAGCACTTTCATATCAACCTTATTCTTCTGTACCACAACTAGTCCAAATGACTCAAATGAACTAGTTAGAGAGTTTTTCAATTGCTTAGATCTCATAGAAGTATACAAGACACATTCGAAACAAAAACAGTTTTGATTCACTCGAATCGATTCATGAACATTATAGCCACGGTTTGCAAAGATTGCATTCCTTAAAATATAAATATCTTAGTTCATGAATTAAACTGTTTTTAGAAAATAACCTACTTAAGTGCGCATACGGGCACACGGAATTTAAGTACCCGGATGAAGTTTGTTTGCAGTTCACAAACTCCAGCAGAATTTCATGGGATGTGAACTTCCGAAAGTACGCGTACTGGTACGCGGACTTCAGTTCCGGTTATCCTGAGCAGGAAAGTACGCATACTTTGGTTCAAGTATATTGGACTTACACACATATGATTTGTATCACAATGTTTATATCCAAACATGGTTATGTATTCTAAACTCTCATTTCAATTATTGAAACATTCTTAGAGGACGTTATATAGTTGTTGTTCACAAACTATTTTTCATCAAAGCGATTTTCAAGTAATTGAAACTAATATGACTTTCGTCACTAGTAAAGATTAACTTGGCCAAAGCGAAAGCTTACCAACACATATTTCGAGAAATAGATAAGCGAGATAAACTCATCTCGAAATAGTACATGTGTATAATCATAGTCTATATAGCAATACGATTTTTTTCTCAAGATAGGAGATAAAGTAGACTTTTGAGTGATAGATAAGTTCAAGTCTCCACATACCTTTTTGTCGATGAAGTTCCACAAGTTCCTTGAGTAGTTCTTCGTCTTTGCGTGATGAACACCGTGGAGTCCAGAGCTCAACTACACTTTCTATCTAGTCCGAGACTTAGATATTAGGAGATTAGAAATCAAGACTTATAGTTTTGACAACTAAACTTGACAAACAAGCTTGAGATAGCAACGCTTGCGAGTTCGACCGATCAGTGCTCTAACACTTAACTGCTTCATTATTGTGAATTTGAGCCAGATATACATCTTCACCAATCTTCTATGTCCCTTTGTTCTTCTTGGTTATATCTCTTGTAACATATTCCAAGATTTTCTTCATCCACTCAATCATTTTAATTAGGATGGAAAGCTAGTTTAGGATATGTAACCTCCATTCCCTTTTTTTGTGATTTTAATCACTCTTGTAGATCCGTAGAAATCAATCTCAATTGTAAAGGACTTCCCGTCGTGTTGAACTAATCTTCTCGGGATTTCAGAATCAACCGGGTTTGTCACCTCCAAGCCAAAGTTATCTTTTCTTCCTGAAGAACTAGTCCCCACTAAAGGTTTAGAAGAATCTGATCCTCTCATCATGTCTCTCATCTTCTTCGATCTATCAGTGATCATTACCAAAAATTTAGGTTAATAAAAAAAACAAAAAACAATGATGATAAAAATAAAACTCCACTAATCAATAATTCCTGGTCCTAAGGAGAAGATCAAGGATCCGTCCTTGGACAGCGGAGAAGTTCAATTAACACACTCACAGACTAATTCAAATCCGAGTATCGAAACGATCATGAGGCTGAGTTTGTCCAAGGAAATTGCCATGAGAGAGAAAATGTGTAGTTTCTTTTGGTATAGGAATGGAGGAAGTGGAGATCATTCCTTCAACCTACACGATTATCATTAGGGCTGTTCATGGTCGGTTTTGGTTCGGTTTCTAGCCAAATCAAAACTGAAACCAATACTATTGGTTTCTAAAAATTTAAACCAAACCAATCCATTAATCATTGGTTCGGTTTCCAAATGGTTCAAGTTGGTTTCGGTTTGTCCCAGTGGTTTTTGGTTAACCAATAATTATGTCAAACCAAAAAAAAAATACACAAATTTACAGATAAAAAAATCGTAGTTGCCGATAGTATTGGTTTACACAAATATACAGACAAAAAAATAAAATAAAATAAAATATCAAGAATAGTTAAAGCTTACTCCAATTCTAGAGATCAAAAGAAGATATATAATATATCTTAATTTAGTTATTGACAAATAAAAAAGAAGGAAGACGGGAAGAAAAAAGTCGAGTAGCAGCAGCTGTAGTTGGGGGTGGAGAAGGGAGGCGGCTGAGAGAAGGAGAAAGAGAAAGAGGGAGAGTATCATAATGAAATATTAGATTTAGGGTTTCTATTTATCCTCTAAATCAATGGGTAGAATCTAATACTTGTAAATCGACGGTAGAAACTAAGTTTAAAAATTAATCAGTTTTCCAATGGTTTTTGGTTCGGTTTTAAAGGTCAAACCAAACCAAAACCAACACTATCGGTTTCCACTTTCTACACCGTAACCAATCCATTAGTAAATGGTTCGGTTTGGTTTCTTCCTATTTGGTCTGGTTTGGTCCGGTTCCAGCGGAAAACCGAAACCATGTTCGGTCCTAATTATCATACTCACCATTGACTATTTCTCTCATGTGTTTGACTATTACCAAGGATGAGGGATACAGTGTGAAATTTGCTCGTCAAAATTTCTTCCATCCATGCTACAATTTTGAAGGATGGTAGGGGAGCATTTTAATTTCTTAGTGATGAAAATCTTTTATGTTGCTGGGAAAAAAGAAGAATAAAAAGGCCTTTTACGACGACAATTAGAGTAGAGTTTGTTCTATAATTAAGAAAATAAGGAGACAAGCTTTCTATTAGTTACTACCTCGTCGATTGTGTGAAAGAGAATTAAATTTTAAAGGGCACTCTTTAATTTCATCATTTCTTTCACGTATGCAGCATGGTAGTGTGAGTTTGAAAGATAGAAATCGAAAAAGTATCAATAAAAAAAGGACTTATTTACCGACCACAGTTATCTGTTGTTTTTTCTACAAGCCAATTAATGTCCCATATAAATCATAAAATAGGTGGATAAAATCAACAATTATGTTATCTAAAACTTAAAGGTCTAGATAAATAAAGTTCTCGTATTATACGACGGGGAAATCCTTGTTTTATATAGGTTGAAATAAGCCTTTTGTCGTTTTTGTGAAATGAGAATTTTGATGACGACACTTGGCTATGTATGATTGGTTTAAATTTTACAAACTCAAAAGGAAAACTTAACTTACCGTATTTGGAGGTTTATGGAAGTCCAAGTTCAACTCGAAAGTCAAGTACTACCGTATTAAGATTTTTTTTCAAAATTAATACAAAAAGGTAAAAAACAAAAAAAACCGCTTATTTTACATATATTTTTTTGCAGAAATAAAAGAAAATAATAAATAATATCCGCACACAACTTAATCCTTTTCTCCACTATTTAATGTATTCGTCTCGCTACACCAAATCAAAAATATATCGCCACTAACGGGGCTAAGCCCACCACACTAACCAAATCAAAAATGCACTGCCACGAAGCGGGCGGAGCGAAGCCCTGCAACACCAGATCAATAATATATCACCACTGGGCGGGACAAAACCCGTACACATCAAGTTAAAAAAGAAATGACTGGTGTAACTCGGGCACCAATCTAGTTGTTGTTTACAACGGGAATAGAAAAGAAATTTTAAACCAAAAAAATCTGTTGACAGGTAGACTAAATTTCATAAAAGTTACCAATCCAATGGATCCAGTACGAAAAATTATATTATTATTTTATATGGATTGATAACCCCTGCACTAATCACGGAGTTAAAAGTGCGTAGATAAATAATTGAGATTTTTTTTTTTTTGATCGGTAAAGAAAATATATTAAGAAGAAAGGTAATTTACAAGTAGCAAAGCTACAGCCACCCAATAGATAAATAATTGAGATGCATGAATCATTCTCTCGACCAACGTATACTCGAAGATCACGTATGGAACTTTATCGTTGGCACATGATGAATGATCTTCGAAAGGTGACACTGATACAACTCACAATCGTGAAAGACCTCAAATAGATAATACGTACACATGTTTGACAGGTATACTGGTCCGCGCCAGTTCGAGAAAATCTATGATTCCTCTTACTATCAAACATTGATTTTGCTTTTCCTCAAAAGCAAATCTCTCTCGATATAGTGTAGTCTTAGATTCTTGTCTGTTCTTATAAGTGTGTTTCATCACGGTTTTCACTTCTCTTTTTGAACTTTTCAAGCTAACTTACACCTTTCAAAAAGGTGATTAAGTAAGAATTTTAGATTAAAACTGATTTGATTGGTAATGACTTTGCTCAATTGTTGAGTTTGGATCGTTCAATCTAGGATGATGAGTGATTCCACTAATTGGAGTTTTTTTCTTTTCTTTTTTTGATCGATGATTGGACTTACTATACATTTCTCTGAATATTTCGAACTTTTTTACACTCAAAATATGGTAATAAAACAGTTGAATACTCTGTTTAGGATTGTTCAAGTTTGGTGATGGTGTCAATGTAATAGAGGTTTTTGTGCAAGCGGAAAATGGGTTATTTGTCCAAATATTTTTAAAACATGGTTTTAATGGACGAGTAAAAATTATTACTGGTGAAATGGACAAAAAAAGGATAGCAAGGATGAAACTGGATTCATCCGGACTTAAACTTAAAAAAACTAACAAGGATGAAACTGGATGCATCCTGATGTAAATTAAAAATAAGAAAAAATATTTGAAAATGGGTAGGATGAAACTGTTTACATCCTGTCTATTTTTATATTTTTGTCCATTTAAACAATATCAAAACCTAGATGTCTTTTTCACTCAAAAACTGTTGATTTTGGTCTTTTTAACCAATTTTGTGTAAGCTCAATTAATGAATCTAAGCTATTTGGTATCTTGATTAGCCATGTTCTTAGGCACTGTTTCATGTTCTCAAGGCATTAAACATGCGAGTGGTTTTATGGACCCACTTTGATAAATAGTGTCGTTAGCTAGGCGACTATCAAACGTGGTTGGCTCTGAATGTGACTTCTCTTACTTTGTACCTTTAACATAGGCTCTGTTTTGCCTGTTGAGGAGTTGTTGGGTTAAGAGCTGGTGTTCAAATACTTACGAGGATCGGACAAAAAAATTTGTTCCACTACTCGAGCACCTAGTTAGCAATTTGGGATACCGAGAATAATTCGGGATTGTAATTATATGAATATTATTCGGATTCAGGTAATTTGTATGGTCAAAAATTCAGTTAACGGGTTTAGATTTGGCGATAGTTCGGAACAGCATACATACATGTATAATCTGATTCTTTTTATTTTAAATTCAGCATCGAAAACTCGGAGACAAATAGAAAATAGTAAATTTTTATACTTATAAAAGTCTCAACATCCAAATACATATAAGAAATTTACGATCTACATAAAATTAACATATAAAATTACTAAAATCATATTTTTATAAGTTTATAACTGTGAAGGTACCCAAAAATATTATATATACATGCTTTACGGTAGAAAAGAGATAATTTGTATGCGGTAGAAAATAACATTTTAGGTTAGAGTAATACACTTTCTGCTTTTAATGTTTATATACAAAATTGAACACACAAAAAGAATTGAAATAGTGATTAGATGTTGAGTGAAGGAGTTCTCCAAAGGCCGAACCCCAGCAGTTTCGGAATAGCCAAAAAACACGCGTATTCGGTTCGGTGTTTCAGCTAGACGAATAGTTCGGAAACGAATGACTCGATTTAGTTTGCGAATCGTACATGAATAAATCTGGAACTTACAAACTAGGTCGAGCATTTTTATTAAACTAGCAACATCTTTTTATTTTTTCTCAAAAAAAGAGTGGCATCAAGTATACTAAGAATAATGCTCTGATTTAAATTTTGGTTCGGTACAAGATTGACTGGTAGATATGTGGTCGTTCATTCTATTAAAAAAGACCGGAGTCGTAATATTTATTTCACCCAAGATTGGGTATCTCTGCTTGGTTTTATTCCTGTGGCTTCAGGTGGTATTCACGTTTTGAATATGCCTGCTTGGACTGAGATCTTCGGGGATGACGACTATGTACTTAAAGTTCGGTGGAGGAACTTTAGGACACCTTTGGGATAATGCAGCAGGTGTCGCATAAAATCGAATATCCCTAGAAGCTTGTCATATTTGGAACTGAGATGAATCCCACCACCGACCTGTACAATGCAGTAGTTACCAGAAGGGAAGAGGCATATGAGATGAAACTATAGGTATTTCAAATGGACATCATTAACAGTCACAAGCAGCTCACATAACAACATAATTAAAGGACAAGATCAAATGCAGAATATTAATCATTCCATATAAGTTTCTAAGTAGCAAAACTAATTTAAACAGGGATTAAAAGTAACTCATCCAATATAACAAATCTACAATCATTTGAGATGATATGATCCAAAGATCCAACCATATCTCATATTTTTTTCTTAAAAAATTGTAAAACAGGTGACATGGGTGTAAAATTATCAAGAATCCACCCATTTTTCCAACGGTTTTTCAAAGTAGCAATAACAGGAACAAGGGTAACCTGAAACTGTCACCACTGGGGGGTGGGGGGGACAACCTGAATCGATATGAGTCTTCATCAGAATCGGTACAAAACTATTTGTTGTTCATGACTTTCGTGTCTTCATTGTTGTTGGTGGTGTCTTAGAATCTATTGTTGCCTCTGGTAACTTTTGAGACCATGCTGCTGAAAGCCTAAAACTGAAAATACTAGACGGAAGGCATGAAGATCAACTAAACCTAAAACAATGAAAACAAATATTCAATTACCAACCTCATAGAAAAACGCGGATATGCTTAGGATTAGTGGGGATACAATGTTATTTAGATGATCATTTATCAGGACCAAAAAAGTTGGTATGGTCCGATTTCTTCTTAATAATAGATCACAAATGATACTTGAAAAAACAACCATAGATCTAGAGAAGAAACACTGAAAAAACAAGAACATGCAACAAAATATACATCTAATCCGAAAGTAACCAAGATTTAAAAGTAACATATAGAGAAACAAGTAAGCTTGGGATGATAGTTGATCTGCTCATATCATGGGAGATTCGTACAAATTTTTTTTGTCTTAAGTTTGTTTTTTTTAGTTTTCTTCTTAAATTAGCAACATCAAAACCAATCATTTTACATATATTATCATATTTATCATAGTTGTTAAATATAATTTATATTTAACCATAGTTGATTATGATGCTACCAGATCAAGCGACATTTTATTGTCTATCTTGATATCACCTCTGTCTGCACTGTTGGTGATTCTTCCTGAGTAATAAACAGTTGATTAACTAAGGATTTGGATTCTAATAAGAAATCCCCGACTTATATGCAGTGACATAGCTAGGAATTTATTTTCTTTTTTGAATGGGGCCAACATATCATAATAGACGTTCCTGCATATACATGTTTTTCACATTTGATCTAAGGGGGAAACATACCATAAAACACATTTGTTGATTTCATCTTACTTTACTATTGAAAATTCCCCGAGTTCGTCGAGTGGTATTGATATGAACAATAAATAAGGATTTAGCTTCATGCCAGCTTCTAACTCTAACTCCGTAAATAAAATAAATTCTCATTTTACCATCACTTATTTTATCTCATAATGTCTAACATTCGGTTATCCTGATGTAGATACCAGAAATAGAGAGGAATAATAGAGTTGAAGGTTGTTAGGTTGTTTGGTTTAGGGTTTATGACGATTACAAAAGAGTTATCATGGCTATTCCTTGGCCTAAACCAAAGAAATTGTCGTTCAAAGATTGTTTCAGTCACAAATAAGAGATCAGGGTTGATCTTAGCGAGGAAAGCTGAAAGAAATAAGATGAGAGTTCTTGGTTGCGGAGAGTTGCAGAAAGAAAAGTCTGAGAGAGATAAAGTTTGTATCTAGGATATTATTTTGGATTGTTGTATCGTTTAGATTGACCGATTATTGGTTTATTTATATCTTGCAATACCTTATCTAAATTCTTTAAATAACAATGAAAAGTATGATAATAACCTTTTCCATAATTTCAGGAATATCTAAGAATGGATCAAGTATTTGAGTTTATCCTCTGCAGCCGACTTCTTGTGACCGACTATTATATTCATGTGTGAATGGGATGATACTCACATACACGAACCCAACGAATTGTCAACTTTACATGAATTATTAAAAGTTAGTAGGTGTACCTGTTGCCTTAATTCATCTTGAAACATCTCAACTCAACTTTACACGAACCCAATGAATTGTCAAAAATTTATCTTGAAACAACTCAACTTTACACGAACCCGATGAATTTTGAGCTCAAGAATTTTCTTATCCTCTTATTCATTCCTGTACTAGTCAAAAGATACGCCCAAGTTCAGGCCTACACTACACTACACTACACCTATACATATATAGATATATTAATAATATTTCGTTAGGTCTAAGATTGTGGTGAAACAATTTAGAATCAATAGAATCAAGCGTGAAAGAACAGTGTTATACTCTCTTAAAAGCTAGTAAGTGTGACTCTTGTTATTATTTCTCTTGAAACATCTCAACTCCACTACGCATGAACTCATTGAATTGTCTCATCCTCCCTTGTGCCTTGTACTAGTCAAAAGATTATTAGCTAGACGCCCAAATTCAAGCCTACACTTCACCTAGATATGATAATAATAATTCTATATGGTTGCGGTGAAACATAATATAATCAATAGAATCAACCGTGCAAGAACACTGTTATTAACTTATGATAGTAATAAGTGATAATTCATTTCAGAAGTATTTACATGAGATGGAAGCGTTCATGCGATGAACGGGAGACCACTGCAAATGCTTATAAAAGGGAGACCACTTCCGATTTTGAAACTAATATCATAAAGTCGACGTATGTTGTCATCGAATAATTATTATTCAAAAAAATATCAGTTAGACGTAAAGTTCGAAAAATATGGTTGTTTCTCAACCTACTATTTATACTCCCAATCCAGTTTTAGGATATTCATGAATCTTGACCTCTACCATACACGACCGGGGAAAAAGAAAAAAAAACGCTATCCAAACTCGTCCAAGACATGCTTTCACCTTATATTAATCCTGCGGAGCCATCGACACCTAATAAATTTATATATCCAGGGACAACACCTAACACGTAATACGTTATCCAAGTATCCTTGGAGCCATCAACACCTAACACGTTATGCAAAGTATCCTTCGGAAAATGACCATTTTGTCCCTGGTCTAAAGAATCACAATCAACACCTAATAATAAAAATTTATTCTTCACCTACTATTCAAAATACAGTCCAAATAAAACCTTTGTATACAAGGGACTTTTTCTAACTATTTTCCGGAAAACATTATTCGTACTGGAACCATCTGCTATCGGATAAATAATCGTGGGCTAAAATTACCTGGCGTTTTTAGGGGCCACTCAAAAGGATTTAGGGGCCAACAATAAAACAAAAAAGGTCACCCAAAGGGAAAATGTAGCCAGCCCTTATCTCGCGTAATTCGTAATGGCGAAATTACCCTTATATATTCGGAGGATATGATAACATTGTTATCCTCCGATTGCAATCGGAAGCCAAAATATTTCCCAGACTTCCGATTGTAGTCGGTGCAGTATTAGAATGATTTCTGTTTCATTTTTTCCATTTCTTTTTCATTTTTGAGTTGTTAGAGTTATAGAGAAGAAGGTGAAGGAAAAAAGGGAAAACCCATTTTATCACTACAAAAATGGATGGATATGAAGAAGAAGGTGAGAATCATGGCGACAAGCATTGGGGTTCACGACCGTTTAGAGAAGACGATTTGGGGTATATGTTGAATGATCCAAACTTATGTGGAGAGGAAATCCTAGACGACGGTTTCATGGAAGAACACGGAGAACCGCCTGATATTGAAGCTAACGATGCATGTAAAACACAGGTATTGTGTTAAGAAACTCAAATACTCGATTTGCATGCGTTTGTGTGCTTTTGTAAACAAGAAAAACCGTTTATTGCATGCATTGAATGTCATGAACTACCCATATTCGGTAGATAATTTCTAGAATAAACTTACGAATATAACACACTGAGTACCAAATATGTATATTCGGTAGTTCCAAGATACTAGTTTACTGCCGAATATGAGAAAAAACCCCAAACTGGTTTTCCAAAAATATCCACATTCGGTAGTTATGTAGAGTTATTTACCCCCGAATGGCCCCAAAAACGAATTCCTCAGAAAATTTCAAAACTCAGTATTCTTATCCTTTACAATCGGTAATAGTTTAACATTATTTGACTGCCGAATATAACAGTGGCCTCAAAATAAAATTTCCGAAAACTTGAAAATCGGATGTTTATCGATTAAAGTTATCTCCCGGTAATTTATATTCGGCTGGTTTACTATATATTTTAGCTTCCGATTATATCATTTTTTGCACTCAGTAAACTGTGTATATTCATTTGCATAAATCGGGTGTTTTGGGTAACCGATAGGATTCTGAATATAGAATATTCGGAAGTTTGACTTATTTAATAACCTCCGATCGGTTGAGGTTTCGTATCATTGGTGCACTACAATCGGTTGTTAACGATACACGTATTCCCCCCGAATAAGTGAAAACAATAATGCATAAGACATTATGCAGCTAAAACAAAATAATGCATAATGTCTAAAAAACCCTAGAAAATCAATTTCATACTCTAAAAAACCAACCTAGAAACTACTTACAGTTTACAAATCCTAGAAACAACATTTCGAAAAAATGAACGAAACACAAACAAAATGTTCTTATGCAGTAAAAACAACTATGCATAACTGCGTAACTTATCATGCATAACTTGTTATGCAATAAAAGAAAACATGCTGAACTGTGTAGCTTACTATGCACAATTGGTTATGCAGTAAAATCAACTATGCAGAACTGCATAACTTGTTATGCATTAAAAACAACTATGCATAACTACGTAACTTATCATGCATAACTTGTTATGCAGTAAAATCAACTATGCATAACTGCGTAGCTTATTATGCATAACTGCTTATGCAGTAAAATCAACTATGCATAACTGCGTAGCTTGGCAGGTCCTTAAAGTGTGTATAAATTATGGTGCGATGAAAAACGGGCCTACAGTAATACCGCAAGTGCACGGTCGTCGGTTGTAGCTCGTGCAAGTACGGGTCGATCCACAGAGATCGGGTGTGTTTTTGGAATGTTTCTAGCTAATTGGGTTCCTAAGTTTGCTTTGGGCTTAGAAGCCCTTTGGAAGTGTTGGGCTTAATGTACTATTGGGTTTGTTCTCAATAAAAGGAACTGAGCTTGGGCTCAGTTTGTTCTTTGAAGTATAAATGGGCTTTGGCCTTAAACTTAGGCTTTTGATTAAGCCTGAATTGGATTGGGCCTTGATGAATTTGGGCTTTGGTCTTAAACAAATGGGCTTTGGTTAAGCCCACAGGTGACTGAATTGGGCTTCAGTTTAAAGTGAGCCTTAGGCTTGAGATGTATTGGGCTTTAGCTATTGAACTAGGCCTTTTTGGGCTTTGGACTCAGTTGTTGAACTAGGCCTTTGTTTGGCTGCAGGAGTAGCAAGAACTGGACTTGGCTTGGCAGCAGCAGTGGCAAGACTGCACAGGAGAAGAAGTGGCAGCAGCTTGGCGGGGCAGCTGCAACAGAGAGTGGTAAACAGCAACAGCAGCTAGACAAAGGCAACAGCAACAGCAACTGCAGAGCCAAAGCAACAGCAGCAGCAGCAGAGAAATGGAAGTGGCAGCAGCAGCAGCAAAGTTGCAGCAGGGGAAGCAATGTAGCAGTGCAGCAGTAGAAATGCAGCAGCAACAACAGCACAGGGCAAGGAACAAAGCAATAGCAAAATAACAGCCAAACAGTGAACAGAAGCAAATGAAAATTACAGTGAACAAAACACAAAGGAGCAAAATGAAAATAACACAAAGGCAGTTAGCCTAAGGCAGGGGAAGAAGGTTAAGCTAACATGGAGGTAAGTTAAGGCACTCTTTTAGAGTGGGAAGAGAGCTAGCTTGCTCATTGTCACTAGTGAGCACTAGTTTCCTCCCACTACTCAATTAACACTATGCAGCAAGGTTTACTCCATTTAACAGAACTAACTGAACATGTATCACACTGAATTCTTAGCTACCATCATTCTTTCACCCCTAGAATCAGTTGTCTTCTTACAGCACAACTGATCACAGATGCAGTCATTCAAGTAGATATCATCAATTCTATGACATTTAAGCACTACAATACAATTAACATAACCTGAACTAACAATGTACACATACAAACTTCTAACACATTACTGGATACATACAATTAACAGGAGACAAACTAAACAGAACATTAACAGGATATAACATAACATAACAAACATAACAAGAGCACAGCAATTAACAGAAAACACTATTAAGCACAACATGAACTGAAATGAGCATAACAGGAAGCAAATAACATGAGCAAGAAACTGAAAATTGAAATTTAACAGGACATGAGAGTCCTGGATGTAGGCTAGTCCAAACATACCAATTTCATCACACATCAGTTCTATTTATAGTTTACAACAAAAATACAAACCCTAATTCGAAACCCTAAAATTTTGGGGAAAATCAAATTCTCTCACCAATTTTCTGAATTAAGCTCGACCCATGCTTTGGGTATGTCCCCTCTGCTCTTCTGAAGCTTTTCCTGCCCTCAATTTTGACTTCTCCTCGCTGTTGGTGAAACCCTAGCTTCTCACTGTTCTAGCTTGTAGCACCTAGTTAGATGCTAGAAACGAGACAAGGGAGAGACTTGGGATGGAGTGGTGATGTACGGTTTGGTGTGGTGGTGGCAGAACTGTGGAGGTGATGGTGTTGGCGGCATGGCAGGAGCAAGAGTTGCAGTTGCAGAGCTCTGCAACTGTCGGGTGGAGGAGAAGAAAGAAAGAGGAGAAGAATGGGTCGGGTTCAGGGTATAGGTATAGGTTGCTATTGTGTGAGGCGGGATATCAAATTTAGATGTTGGCGAATCTGAGTCACTGGATGCGAAGCTGGTAGGTAGATCGGACGGCTAAGAGAGAAGCAGTTTGTAGCGACCGTTGGATGCGAAACACAACGAAGTCAACGGTGCTAGATTAGGTTAGGTACTATAGTGTTGGGCGGAATCATCGGGATTTGATGCACAGGCATAGGAGCGACCGTTGGATTCAACTACCATCTAATCTGAAGGCTTGGAATTTCAGCGCTGTGGTGCTTGGCAGAGACTTCAGATTTTGATGCTCTATGCAGGAGCGACCGTCGGATGCTTCTGAGAACTGATCTGATGGCTGAGAACGGAGGCGCTTTTGTGTGTAGAAAATGAGGTTGTGCGCATCATTCTTCGGGGCTTCCTTGCGTAATTTCTCCCGGCTTTTCACTACTTTTCTGCTCTTTTCGCTCCGCGACTCATCCGGACTTTATTTACTACCTAAAATTGCAAAATTAATTAATAAAAATATTTATTCTTGAAAACAATGAAAATACAGAATATAGGATAAAATGTAGAATTAATGCACAAAAGATGAGTTAAAATGCCAACAAAAAGGGATAAATATATACAATATTTGGCACTCATCAAATACCCCCAAACCTGAATTTTACTTGTCCTCAAGTAAAACAAAACTAAGGAAATCCTAACTATACCACTGTCGCTGGTCTCTCGAATGAATTTAGCGTATGCACTAAGCCTTTTAAACCACTAAGTGTCCCTAGTGGACGAGTTGAAGTCTCGTGAAGGTTTGCTTAGAACGTACCTACAAAGTTCTAGGTCAAAATATAAGCTCAGATTCCATCAAATGTGACATGTGCAAAACAGTTTAAGCTCACAACAAAATGGAGATGTCAATCTAGCTATCGAAGGCACAATCCTAGCACTGATAACAAAAAAAAGACATGTGATAAGAGTGTAAAGTGTATCTACACATGTGTAAGTTATGACTACTAATCACCAAGAGATAGTTTCTCAGGCTAAGAACTGAGGTCGAAATCTAGCTAGCTGTCCGGACTTTACGAGAATTGTGAATGAGTTGGAGGTATTTCACAATTACTCGCGTTGTACATCAATGGCATACACCCTCCTTGCTTATTACAATGAAACAACAAAATGACTCTTTACATGACTCTTATTTACATTGACTATTCTCTTTTTATTTTTGGAACAAGAGATGATGGAATTGATAAATACTTGATTTTTTTGGAAACACTTTTGATACATGTACAAAAGGAAACAAAAGATTACATGACACTTTGCAAGAGGTAGCCCTTTTTGATGCACCCAGTTAAATTCGATGGTTGTCTTTCTTAATGTAACCTCCACCTTCTATCCCAACCAACCAAAGAACAAGCTAGTCAAGTTTCGTTCAGTATTCTAAAGTGATTGGCAATCGTGACTTCCTATCCAACACCTTGAAGATCGAGGCCATACATGTATTGGTAGATCGTGCGCGTGCAAATTTCTTATCACTATGTGAATTGTGCTAGAATCAGGGTGCCTAAATATCTAGACTAAGACTCCTAATAAAAATACATATTTGCACAAGAGTCAACATTTCAAGGTAAATGAGCTCCATTTTTTATGATTTTTAATTTTTTAATTTTTTTGAATTTTGATTTTTTAAATTTTTTTTGGAATTTTTCAATTTTTTCAAAAAGAAGAAGGAGTTCGATTTCAATTATAGCAAATTCTCATGGTATCTACTCTATACCCCCAAACCTAAACTAAACATTGTCCTCAATGTTTCAAAATATGGAAAGAATTAAAATGCAACATATGGAAAGGGACATGCTGAGTAGAGTAAAAGGAGAGAGAATACCCGATTTCGGCGAAAGCAGAATTAAAACTCCGTTATTCAAGGCAAAAATCCAACATATTTCAGCCGAGATCATATTGGATTAGCAGAATATATACAAAAGGAACAAAAGGGTTTTTAAGAAATTTTAACTACTGGATTATGTACAAAAATATTCACCATACACTAACAATCTAAAGAGTTGAGGATCAACCCAAAAGACGAAGTGTAGAGACAAAGGAAGTTTCAAAACACTAAAATTGGACTTAAATGGGAGTGAGAGTGAAAAACCGAATGAATTACCCCTAAACCTAAATTTTTCAACAGGTTTACTTTTAAGCACAAAATCTTTTAATTTTAAGGGTTCAGGATTCAAAAGGTCTAACTCATAATGGACTGTTTTCGGGATGGGCAAACATGCAATTTCCAACTGTGGCTCTTTAAAAGTGTTATATTTTGAAGCAAAATAGTCCAAGAGGACTTGGGAAGCACACAGTTCCAATCCTAGATTAGGAATTTCCAGAAAAAATGGTTTTACAATATTGGCACATACCAAATCTAGGTTGGGTGGAGGGCCACCAAATTGTGACTTAGGTAGAAGAATAGGCATATCATTATCAATCAAATCAAAATCTTCTAACTCATCTACACATGTCACATCATGCTCATTATCATCAATCAAATTGGCAAGATTACAAACAGAATTATCAACATCATCAACAGATTTATTTTCATGTATCGGCACATCAGGGGAAGCATCACATGGAACACTAGAAGAAATATCATGCATTAAGGTCGGGGCAGAGAAGCCTAATGTATTTGAACCCAAAGGTTCCATAACATTTTCAGTATAGACATGTTCTTCTAACATAACATCATAATCATCATCATCATCATGATAGGCATTTTGCAATCTAGGATAATTTTCAATCCTAAGGTCGGAGCTATTACAAGAATAAAACTCTAATTCATGAGGGTGACTCATATCATGTGGTGTTGTTCCTGTTTCCCTAACGGATTCCCATTGATGGGTTTTCTCTGCAATCTCGGCTAAGAAATTCCATGCATCATCCACAGATTTATCAATAAAATCACCATTACACATAGACTCAACCATGGTTCGAGATTTAAAGTCTAGTCCCTCATAGAGGATGACGACAAGTCTCCACTTCTCAATTCCATGGTGCGGGCATTCACTCAACAAATCATTAAAACGTTCAAAATAGTGAAAAACAGTTTCCTCATCCAATTGGACAAAACAATTGATATTTTGACGAATAGCGATGGTCCTATGGTGTGGGAAAAAATTTTGGAAAAATTGATTAGTGAGTTGTTCCCAAGTGGTGATTGATTGTGGTCTCAAACCGTAAAACCATGTTTTGGCCCTTTCTTTTAAAGAAAATGTAAACAAACGCAATTTCAGAGAGTCCTCGGACAAATGATCAGGTTGCATAGTCCGACAAATTTGTTCAAACTCCCTTACATGAGTATAGGGGTTCTCAGAATCGAACCCTCGAAATATAGGAAGTATTTGTATCATGCTTGCATTTATTTTAAAAGGGTTATTGGTTTGAGGTA